>NW_007156090.1:0-1032 GCF_000164805.1 Carlito syrichta | reverse complement strand
GTCATTGATCACAGAGCGATCAAGGCCGTCTGGCAATGGCGCAGCTAGCCCAGGTTCCAGTTGCCAGTCAACCACCTTCAGGTGGGGGGTGGTCCACTTTCTCTCCCGATCACTCCAATATCCCCCACCCACACAAACCTCTCCCTTGGGGACGTGAAGGACCATAGTGATGCATGTAGGAGCCATGTTTTTTTTTCGCTAGAGTCTCTGTTGGTCGGTCTGGGGCAAAGCAGCATGATCATGACTTCAGGCACCACCATATCTGACCCGATTTTGGTGATCCCCTGCTGAGATGAGGTCTGGCCATGTCTCCTGGGCTGGTCTCTGAATCCTGGGTACAGAAGCCTCCCACTTCGGCCTCCCAGGGCATGGGGCTGACGGCCATGAACCAAGGTGACCGACCTGGACTCGTACCTGTTGTCAGTGGGGGAGACACAAAAGCAGGCCCCGGGATGGAGTCCACCGAATCCCGTGTAGCCAAGACCACTGGCACAACCACACACTCCATGAGTGTTTGCATTCTGAGGAGTAATGAGATCTCGGTACGTGGCCCAGGCTGGCCTCGTCTGCCGACACACTGTCTTTTGAGAACTCTAGGCCCATGTTTGGCGCCTCCTTCCCAAATGATCAATGTCTGTTAATCATGATCCCAACCCCATAGACAAATGGATATTCTTCTGTTTTTCCTTTTTTTCTTTGTGTCAGAGTCTCATTCTGTCGCCCAGGCTGGAGGGCAGTGGCTTGCTCCTGGCCACCGCAGCACTGGTCTTCTGGGTTCCAGCATGCCTTTTCCCGGCCTTTGGAACAGCCAGAATGACAGGCATGTGCCACCACACTTGGCTCATTTGGGCTGGAAGGTAGAGATGAGTTCTTGCTGAGGTGCGTGGGCAGGTCTCAGCCCACGGGCTCTGAGCAGCCACTGGCCTCAGCCTCCCAAAGCGATACTTCATCAAAAAGAGACCAGAATGCCTGGCCTTGTGGCCCATGCCTGGAATCCTAGTGGTCTGGGAGGCCAAGTTGGGAAGATGGCTG
>NW_007156089.1:0-792 GCF_000164805.1 Carlito syrichta | reverse complement strand
CTTTCATCCACCAGGGCCTCTACCGGCTAGGTCCCGGCATTCCTCATGTTTCAGCCTCATGAGTGGCCAAAACGACAGGTGTGCGCCACCATGCTTGGCTCATTTTTTTGTCTTCTTCTAGAGAGGAGGTATCACCAAGGTGCCCAGGATGGTCTCAATCCTGGGTCTCAGGCCATCCTCTCTCCTCGGCCGCCCAGAGAACCGGGATGACAGGCTTGAGCCCCCATACCCAGCTTCTAAATACCTCCCAGGGCACCACCGTGAGCCTCGCTCCCATCTGACATCCTAGGACCCCAGAGAGTGGGGCCGGAGTCACCTGCGGAGCCCTCCCCCATGGGGAGCACCTGGTGCAGGTGCATATCTCCACTGGGGTGCCCACACCTCCACCTGTCTGGTTCCCCTGGGTGAACCTGCTCGCTTCTCCTAGGGGCTGCCTCGGGGAAAGGGAGGTCAAGACTCTCAAACATTCGGGGGGATGGGTATGGCCAGATGACTCACTCCTGTCTCCTCGGCACTCGGGAAGGCCGAGAAGGGATGATGACCGGAGTCTGGGTGCTCGAGAACAGGCTGGACACCATAGCAAACCCCCACTTCGACCCCAAGAAAAACCCAGAAAACCTTGGATGAGGGCAGGCCTCGTCGTGAGTACCACCTCCGGCCCAGAGTTCAAGACTAGGGAAGAAGACTTGGATGTCAAACAAATGGAAAACCTGTGTTAGCAGCAGTTTGGGAGCCTACGCCGAGAGGGTGACCCGAGTTGGGTGGTTTGAGAGCTTCTTGGGCAACCTAGTG
>NW_007156088.1:0-646 GCF_000164805.1 Carlito syrichta | reverse complement strand
GGACCCCAGAGAGTGGGGCCGGAGTCACCTGCGGAGCCCTCCCCCATGGGGAGCACCTGGTGCAGGTGCATATCTCCACTGGGGTGCCCACACCTCCACCTGTCTGGTTCCCCTGGGTGAACCTGCTCGCTTCTCCTAGGGGCTGCCTCGGGGAAAGGGAGGTCAAGACTCTCAAACATTCGGGGGGATGGGTATGGCCAGATGACTCACTCCTGTCTCCTCGGCACTCGGGAAGGCCGAGAAGGGATGATGACCGGAGTCTGGGTGCTCGAGAACAGGCTGGACACCATAGCAAACCCCCACTTCGACCCCAAGAAAAACCCAGAAAACCTTGGATGAGGGCAGGCCTCGTCGTGAGTACCACCTCCGGCCCAGAGTTCAAGACTAGGGAAGAAGACTTGGATGTCAAACAAATGGAAAACCTGTGTTAGCAGCAGTTTGGGAGCCTACGCCGAGAGGGTGACCCGAGTTGGGTGGTTTGAGAGCTTCTTGGGCAACCTAGTGAGGAAAGAAAAGAAAAAAAGAAACAAAGATAGAAAGAAAACAAGCAAGCAGGCAAGCAAGAAATCCATTCTCCTGCAAACTTTTTGCCCTCAGTTCTTTCCCCTGCCCCCCAAATGTGAGAGTTCCCCAAGTACAGCACCTT
>NW_007156087.1:0-796 GCF_000164805.1 Carlito syrichta | reverse complement strand
GAGGTACAGTTAAGCGTTAGGTATACCAATACGTTTCATTCAGGCACCCTGTTGATAAGAGGTGTTTCCCCATCCCCAGACAGATATTTGCTTCCATTAATCCCATCTCCTTCCCCGCCCCCACAGTTTTCCACTACTGTCAGTCATTTTCATACAGTATTACATTGGATGTTCAAGGTCCATTATATGAGTGAGAACATATGATATTCGGATCTTTGTTTATGTGAGAGGTCACTCAGTATTATAGACTCCAGTTCCATCCAGGTGGCTGTGAAATTCATGATTTTGTTCTTTTTTATGTGTAGTATTCCATCGTGTATATGTACCACATTTTTTTAATACAGTCCTCTTTTGATGGGCAGCATGGTTGTTTCCAGGTTCTTGCTATTGTGAACAATGCTGCGATAAACATATGTGTGCAGGTATCTTTTTGATAGCGTGATTTGAGTTCTTCAGGTTATATTCCCAGTAGTGGGATTGTGTGGTCATATGGGAGGTTGATATTTAGAGCTTTTAGGAATTGCCACACTGCTTTCCACAGAGGTTGCACTAGTTTACACTCCCACCAATAGTGTAGTAGTGTTCTCTTTTTGCCACACCCTCTCCAGCAGCTGTTATTTTATGAGTTGTTGATAATTGCCATTCTGACTGGAGTTAGGTGGTATCTCAGTGTGGTTTTGATTTGCATCTCCCTGACGATTAGTGAGGTTGAACATTTCTTCATGTGTTGGTTACTGGGATGTCTTCCTTTATGAAGTGTCTGTTCATATCTTTTGCCCATTTTATAATGGGGTTG
>NW_007156086.1:0-4621 GCF_000164805.1 Carlito syrichta | reverse complement strand
TTTGACTTAGGGAGACCTAGTGAAGTTTGTATTAGGCCAGCTGGTGCTATGAGAGAGAAACCATAGCAACAACTGTTTTCTCTAAACCAGTTTGAATTAGCATAGAATAGTAAAAGGCAATATGTTGGTTTCGGGTGTAAGCATTAAATGATGTTATGTAACTATAAACAATTAAGGGTACCTAAAAGCTGGATAAGAACTTCATATTTTTCCTTCTGTTTAAAAAATACATCTGTTTGAGAGTGGGGGATGTCCTGAGTGCATCTGGACCTGTTCAGGTGAAAGGCATATGCTACCTTTTGTGTAACCATTGCAGCAGAAGTTTCCATGATGATAACTTTGTGGAGTTTGGGGATAAAAGCCCTGGAATTACACCCATTAAACGGCTTCTACACTAGGCAGAGTTCAGTCTTTTTCTTTCTCCCCTTTTCTCTTTCTTTCTCTATATTAATCCAGAATAGTCACTGACAATGCCTCACCTTTCAGGGACCCTCTAAATCTCTCTTCAGAGGCTGGCCCCCCAGCATTTTTACAGATTTATAGGTGAAGAATCGTTTTTCTCATTCTGTTGGCTGTATCCCTGCTCTTATGATGGTTTCTTTTGTTTTGCAGACGCATATTAATTTGATGAGATTCAACTTGTCGAAATTTCTTCTTAACGCATGAGTATTTAGGGCTCTGAGAGGAATTATTTTCCATTTCCACTTTCCCTAATGGTGTGTTCTGATTTTCTAAGATTATTATAATTTGGTGTTTTACTTTTAGGTCTTTGATCTATTTAGAGTTAAAGTGTAAGGTGATAGATAGGGTCCTGTTTCAATCTTGTGCATGTTGTCAGCCTTATCCTACCACCATTTACTGAATACATTCTCCATTGACTAGTGGGTCTTAAAGGTTTTTTCAAAGATGAGTTGGTTGAGGATTTGAGCATTTCATTCTCTGTCCTGATTCATTGGCCTATACACCTATTCTTGTACCAATACCTGGCTGTGTTGATTACTGTAAATATATAGCAAACTTTGAATCTGGAACTGTGATAGCTCCTGCTTTGTTTCTTTTGATAAGATTCTTTAGGCTATTCATGGTTGTTTATGGTTTCATATGAATTCTTTATTGTAATCTCCAGGTCTGAGAAGAATGATGTAACTTATTGGTTGTTTCACTGAATCTGTAGATTGACTAAAAGGCTAATTTTTGCATTAAAACAGGTAAGTAAAACCAGGGAAAGAAGCATGTCAAATTGTCACTTATGACATCAGGCTCAGAATTTTGACATCATAATGGGAGGGACCTTGACTACAGAGCAATCTTTAGACTTCAAGCACTTGTGTACAGTGCTCTGCGAAATGCGGTACACATGGTGGATTTCATTCTCAAGAAATGAAGAGAATCATGTGTTCACACCTATCCAAAAATTTCTCCAGGGATAAGTGACCATTCATGAATTCTCTAAATGAGGTAGCCTTTTTTTTTTAAAGCCGTGTTTATTGAGAGGTCCATGAAATTCCCAAACTGGAGGGATCCTGAGGGGGTTGACCAAGAGATAGTCTTTTATTATTATTATGAGTCCTGTTGAGGCTTAGTTATACCACAACCAAATAATATTTCAGCACTTTCTATAGTTTAGAAACTTTTGGATGTTTATAATATTGTGTAAGAGTCTTTGAGCAGATTTTTCTATAGGATATGAACATTGCCTTGCTAAGATCACAATCAATGTTGTAGAATTTTCAATTATCTAAATGTTTATACTAATACAGAGCCCAAAGACTTACTACATTGTAAATGTCCATGTTATTTTAGTTTACATGTATTGTGCCCCAAATGCTCTTTTTCATGTGTGCCTCATTGTAAATGCTTGGTGATTAAAAGTATCAGATTAATGGGATACTGAGTTGGCGAGTACAACATTATGTCTTAGATAAGGAAAATACTGCTGGATTCAAAGGAAATACTCTTTTAATTGTGTAAATTGGGATAAAATATAAAGGGAAGGACATTTCATATTTCCTTAAATTAAATAAGGGAAAGTTTTCTCTATGGATTGCACATCTGTAACATTTAATCAAACTTAGCAAGCAGGAAATAAAGAGTACACCAAGAAAATGCACACCAATTTTAAGAATGGAAAAACCTGTATTAAATTACGATACTGTTTTATTTTCTCAAGTTTTAAAGACGTATTATGTATTCTGCCTTCTGAATAGCACTTAGTACACTGAATCTCAAGCTCAGTTTTCTAAGATGATACAGATCTGGAATTTCAACAAGTTTCAATTTATGTAAAATAAAACATTTAGAATTTATGTGAGAAATATTGTAGTTGTCAATTTTGAGGGCAGAATTATACCATGTATTCTAATGTATTAAAGGGAAAATGAATTATCAATGGAGTATTATACAAATCTTAAAAAACCAATCCCTGCATAATGAACATTTCTAGGCCGAACCCTGAATTTTAACAATTTTTAAAGTAAAAAAAATAAAAAATAGAATAAACAAAGTCCGTTGCACGTTTTACAGCTTTCATTTATTTATTATAGTTTTTATAAATTGTGGGGGCACCTTTCAGAGTTAGATATACAAACATTGATTTTGCAGGGTCCCTGGTAGATGAGGTATGCCCCTCCTTTCCTTAGCGGTATCTCTCCACTGCCAATCTCACCCCTCACCCTAAACAGTTTTCCAGTACTGTCAATCACTTTTTTACAGCACTATAGGTGATCAAGTTCAGCTCATGAGTGAGAACCTATGGAACTCTGCTCTTTGGTTGTGTGATAAATCACTGAAAATGACCTACCTCATATCCATCAAACTTTCTGCAAAATCCTTATATCTGTCCTTTTTTATGGCTTCATAATATTCCACTCTGTATATACCTCATTTATTTTGTACATTCCAGCTTTGATGGGCAACATGGTTGTTACTATGTTTTTTTGCAATTGTGATTAGAGCTGCAAAAAACATAGTGGTGCAGGTATCTTTTTGGTAAAATGATTTGAGTTCCTCCAGGTATATTCTCAACAGGGGAATTACTGAATCACCTGGTATGTCAAGATCATTTCCCTTTACAAACCACCACACTGTTTTCCAAAGATGTTACTCTACTTTTCAGTCCACATGCATTGTAGAAGAATTTATTTCTTCAAAAACCTGAACTGTATATGTTTTTGTTTGTTTTATTAATGGTCAGTCTTACAGGCCATATGTGGTATTTCAAAGCTGTTTTATTTGCATTTCTCTGATGATGAGTGAGGCTGAGCAATTTTCATGTGTCTACTGGCTGCCCATATCTTTTCTTATGGAAAGTGTCCAATCAAGTATTTTGCACACTTTGTCACTTTCTCTGAGTGTTTGAGTTTCTTGTAGATCCTGGATGTTATGCCTTTTTGCAGATATATAGGTGGAGAATCTTTTTCCCACTCTGTGTACTGTATTCCTGCTCTTCTTATGGTTTCTTTTGTTTTGCAGAAGTATATTAATTTGATGAGATCCCACTTGTCTAACTTACTACTTAAAGCATGGATATTTCAGGCTCTGAAGAGGAATTACTTTCCTTTTCCAGTTTCCCTAATGATGTCTCCTGCATTTTCTAAGATTATTATAATTTGTTGTGTTACATTTAGGTATCTGATCCTTTTAGAGTTAATGTGTATGGTGATAGATAGGGTTCCTGATTCTATATTGTGCATGTTGTCAACCTTTTCCCATCACCATTTGCTGAATATGTTCTCCATTAACCAACGGGTCTTGGAGGTTTTTTCCAAGATGAGTTTGTTGAGAATTTGAGGATTTCATTCCCTGTCCTGATCAATTTTCCTATGTACCTATTCTTGTACCAATACCAGGCTGTTTCGATTAGTGTAAACAAATAGTAAAGTTGAAGTCTGGAACTGTGATAGCTCTTGCTTTGCTCCTTTTGATAAGATTCTTTTGCCCATTCTTCATTGTTTATGGTTTCATATGAATACTTAATTGCAATTTACAGTTCTGAGAAGAATGATGTTAACATAATGGTTATTTCATTGAATCTGTAGATTGACTAAAAGGCTAATTTTTACGTAAAAAGTGGTAAGTAAAGTCAGGGAAACAAGCATGTCAAATTGTCTTTTTTGACAACAGCCTCATAACTGTGACATCATAATGGGAGGGACCTTGACTACTGAGCAATCCTTAGGCTTCAAGCACTTGTGTACAGTGCTCTGCCAAATTCCATAGACCTGGTGCATTTCACTCCCAAGAAGTGAACCGAAGCATGTGTTCACCTATTAAAAAATTTCTCCAGGAAGAAATGATCATTCAATAATCCTCTAAACAAGGTAGTCTTTTACTTTTTTAAGCAGTCTTACTTGAGAGGAGCAAGAAACACCCAAACTGGGAGGGGACCTGAGGAGGTTACCCACGGTGTAGTGTTTTATTATTATGGTGACGGAGTCCTGTTGGAGCTTGGTTAAAGCACAACGAAATAATATTTTAGCACTTTCTTTAGTTTAGAAACTTTTGAAAGTTTTTAGTATTGTGTAACAGCCTTTCAGCAGTTTTTCCTACAAGATTTGAACCTTCCTTTTGCTAAGATCATAATCAATTTGCCACAAGTTTCAATTATCTAAATTTTTACTAG
>NW_007156085.1:0-810 GCF_000164805.1 Carlito syrichta | reverse complement strand
AGCCTGGCTTGCTTATTTTCCTGTACAAAGTTTTTATTAAATTTTAAATTAAATAACCTGACAAGATAGTAAAGTATAATGGTTAAATGTATTTCCTATGATTAAAGAAGCCTCTGCTTAAGCCCTGCCTCTGCCCTATACACTTGGGCAAATTACTTGTCCACACAAAATTTGTGTTTCTACCTCTTTAAAATGGGAAGAGTAGAAAAGCTATTCATTAGCGATTAAATGAGAAAACATGTAAAGTGTTTAGCATATTACTTGGTTAACTTTAAAAAATGTGTTATATCACTATAGTTAATAGTATATAGTGATTATTCCTAAAACTTTTCATGGTTTCATGTAGTATGCATAGAGTTTAAATAGAAGGGACATGGACATGCTTGAGAAAGCAAAGTTTTAGCCTCTAAAATGCTTTTATAAGTTAAGCAAAAAATGTAAATAGTCTAATTATTTGAGCAATCACTTAATCACTGCACATGATTTTAAAAGATTAATGAATTCATACAAAGCAATGGGGATGGAAGCAAAAATGGTAGGCAAATTCCAATTTTACCTTACTTGCTAAATAAAGCTCCTGAAATCTTTTGCAGAACTATTTTAGAAAAACACATCATAGAGTTGATTTGCATTTGTTATCCATTCCATAGTAATAAGTTCTTTTACTGAGAATGTAGCTAAACAATTACTAAAAATTTTCAGTTAATATATCTGCATAATAATCAAATGATTGCCATAGTCTTCACATTTCTTTCTTTTTTCTTGAGTTGGAGTCTCACTTTGTTGCCCAGACTGGAGTGCAGTGGCTGG
>NW_007156084.1:0-759 GCF_000164805.1 Carlito syrichta | reverse complement strand
GGAAATTTCTCATGTAAGCTGCTCAGAAGGAGTAATGAGCTATCTTGTCTCCTGCTCAGACCCACCCATTTACTTTCAGCAGGCTTTTGAGAGCCTGTTAAAGTGTCTGCGCTGATGTGGTGTTACCCATAGTCCTAAGTAAGCTTGTCCCTGTTAACCGGGAACCTTATTGTCCTAAGTAAGCTTGTCCCTGTTAACCGGGAACCTTATTGTCCTAAGTAAGCTTGTCCCTGTTAACCGGGAACCTTATTGTCTCAACCGAGAGCCTTGCTTGTCCCACTTACCTGGGAACTTACCCTGTGAAGCTTGTCCCTGTTAACCGGGAACCTTATTGTCTCAACCGAGAGCCTTGCTTGTCCCACTTACCTGGGAACTTACCCTGTGACTAGTCACCCTGTCCGCGATGAGTTCTGAACAGCTGAGGTTCCCCGTACGGGCCACCACTTGTCGCTCACCCCTGACCAGCAGGAAGGAGGCAACAACAACGTGTTCTTCTCAAAGCGGTTTATTCAGCCTTTACGCCATGCCAGCTTCTTCTCCTCTTCTTCTTCTAGCTTCTTCTTCCTTCTTCTTCGTTGTCCCGTACTTATATCCCTTGGTCTCCACCCACAAGTCCCATTCCAGCGTGTCAGCAGTTCATAGGCTCTGCAGCATTGCACTTGCGCAGTGCGCAGTGAAGGAGGGCCCGGCGGTATATCATGCGCCTAATCACGGGACTTGGCAGAGGTCCCGGGTGCCATCTTGGCTCAGGCCGCGCTC
>NW_007156083.1:0-716 GCF_000164805.1 Carlito syrichta | reverse complement strand
CCCACCCCCTTTTACTTTCAGCAGGCTTTTGAGAGCCTGTTAAAGTGTCTGCGCTGATGTGGTGTTACCCATAGTCCTAAGTAAGCTTGTCCCTGTTAACCGGGAACCTTATTGTCCTAAGTAAGCTTGTCCCTGTTAACCGGGAACCTTATTGTCCTAAGTAAGCTTGTCCCTGTTAACCGGGAACCTTATTGTCTCAACCGAGAGCCTTGCTTGTCCCACTTACCTGGGAACTTACCCTGTGAAGCTTGTCCCTGTTAACCGGGAACCTTATTGTCTCAACCGAGAGCCTTGCTTGTCCCACTTACCTGGGAACTTACCCTGTGACTAGTCACCCTGTCCGCGATGAGTTCTGAACAGCTGAGGTTCCCCGTACGGGCCACCACTTGTCGCTCACCCCTGACCAGCAGGAAGGAGGCAACAACAACGTGTTCTTCTCAAAGCGGTTTATTCAGCCTTTACGCCATGCCAGCTTCTTCTCCTCTTCTTCTTCTAGCTTCTTCTTCCTTCTTCTTCGTTGTCCCGTACTTATATCCCTTGGTCTCCACCCACAAGTCCCATTCCAGCGTGTCAGCAGTTCATAGGCTCTGCAGCGTTGCACTTGCGCAGTGCGCAGTGAAGGAGGGCCCGGCGGTATATCATGCGCCTAATCACGGGACTTGGCAGAGGTCCCGGGCGCCATCTTGGCTCAGGCCGCGCTCTCCACAGTATATGTG
>NW_007156082.1:0-833 GCF_000164805.1 Carlito syrichta | reverse complement strand
GATTCTGATTAAACCTTATCAAGAGACGTTGTAGATTTAGGCAACTGAGAACTACAAGAACCCAATTCCCTTTCCGTTCTCAGCAAGAAACTCTGTATACAAAAATGCAGATGCCCAGATGTTTCTTTGGGATGTGGGTTCCATGAATCCTGGTTACATTTTAATAATTCGTACTAAATATTTGGCAACTGCAAAACCCTCGGCCCCTCTCCAAATAAAGTACTAACGGAATTTTAAGGATTATCAAGTTCATCTTAAGACCAAAGTTACATCTAAATACGGCAAGATGATACTTTTCTTCCGGGAATCTTGCCTTGATTGTCCTGAGGAACCTAAGGGACTTGTACTACCAGATACCCGATTACATCTCTCAAGAGGACCAGAATGTTGCTGGAGTTCTGAAATGACTGATTCATAATACCCACAAGCCAAATATCTCCGAAACATGAGACGAGCATGAAGCCCAGTTTCTTGTTCATCCTCTAGCAAGACACCCTGAGAATTTTTCGGATTGGGGACTAGTGTATCAGATTCCTTATCCATCTTTAGCGAGCGGCCGTGTAATGTCCTGTATATGAGGACTCCCTTTCCCGAGAACCCTGTTTAGAAACCCTGATTCTTGTTTAGCCCTTAGCAAGATGTCATGTAGATATTGGGATGGAGGAACTGTGTGCAACAGGTTTCTTATTTCTCTTTAGCAAGAGACCGTGTAGATTCTGTATATGAAGACTGCTAATACCTATGTTGCAGGTTCTAAACCCTGATACTTGTTTAGCCCACAGCAGATGGCCTGTTGATTTTTAGGCCTGAGGACTGCTATAACCCCAATTCGT
>NW_007156081.1:0-326 GCF_000164805.1 Carlito syrichta | reverse complement strand
AAAGCCACTCTATACTCTCATGAAGGGAGACCCCAATGAGCCACTCCTAACACCCTCCTCTGTCAAACAACCTTTTATGCCCTTCAGCAAGCCCTCATAAAGGCCCCTGCTCTCCATCTGCCAGATATACACTGACCTTTCATCTTGTATGTGCACGAAAACAAAGGAGTGGCCCTGGGAGTCCTAGGGCAGCTTTATGGGCAGGCATTCGCCCCGGTGGCCTATCTCTCAAAGCAGTTAGACCACACCGTCCAGGGCTGAGCCCCATGTCTGCAAGCGCTGTCCACCACCCACATGCTGGTGTGCGAATCCAAAAAACTCACCTT
>NW_007156080.1:0-431 GCF_000164805.1 Carlito syrichta | reverse complement strand
GCATTCGCCCCGGTGGCCTATCTCTCAAAGCAGTTAGACCACACCGTCCAGGGCTGGGCCCCATGTCTGCGAGCGCTGTCCGCCACCCACATGCTGGTGTGCGAATCCAAAAAACTCACCTTCGGGGTCCCTATCACAGTAACCTCTCCCCACCATCTACAGCACCTCCTAAGCTACAAAGGCCTTCAAATGCTACCCCTCAGTCGAGTCCTATCGCTCCTTGTCTTCTTTTTACAAGATCCCTCCATATCCTTTCAAATTTGCGTGCCCCTAAACCCAGCCACGCTGCTCCCTCCCTCCACAGCCCCACCAACCCACGACTGTGTAGCTGTGGAGGCTCTCCTCCCTTGCCCGGTTCACATCCAGGAGGTCCCTTTGCCCTCCCCCTCCTATGCCTGGTTCACTGATGGCAGCTCCTTCCTACACAATGG
>NW_007156079.1:0-358 GCF_000164805.1 Carlito syrichta | reverse complement strand
CACCCAGACTGGAGTGCAGTGGCATGCTCACAGCCACCCCAGTGTCGACCTGCTGGGATCAGGTGATTCTTCCGCATCAGCCTTCCAAGTAGCCAAACTACAGGTGCATGATACCGTGCCTGGCTAAGTTTCTTTAAAAAAAATTTTTTTAATGATATATTATAGAGATGAGGTCTCACCAAGTTGCCCAGGCTGGTCTCAAGCCCCTGGGCTCAGGTAATCTTCTTACCTCAGCCTCCCGAAGTGCTAGAATTACAGGATTGAGCCACCATGCCCAGCCAGATACTTTCACCAAATAAAAAAAAAAACATATAGTTGTTGCAGTTTGACATTTGCATCTGCCTTTCTCATATATTAT
>NW_007156078.1:0-3408 GCF_000164805.1 Carlito syrichta | reverse complement strand
AAAAAATAACCAAAATGGGAAATTCACTCTCTTTAGTTTGCTTTCCAAGTTTGACTCCCTACACAATTTGCTTTTGTTTGTTTTTTTCAGTGTCCTCAAGTACTTCCCCTCCCCTTTTTTTGGTATTTTGTCTGAAATGTTCAATTGTAAGCAGTGGGGAAGATGGACTGTATCTGAGCTTATGGCAACACACTGGTACCAGAACTCTCTCTTCTGTTCCTTTTAAGATTTTTTATGTTTCATTTGTA
Source organism: Carlito syrichta (assembly GCF_000164805.1). NCBI lineage: Eukaryota > Metazoa > Chordata > Mammalia > Primates > Tarsiidae > Carlito > Carlito syrichta. The sequence continues at coordinate 3,160 of NW_007156078.1, read as the reverse complement.
TCAGTTTGATTATATTGTATTTAAATCTTTTGTGTGTATGTGTGTGTATTTATTCTGCTTGGTGTTCATTGAGCTTCTTAGATCTATGTGATAGTAATTTTTATTTAACTTGGCAAATTTTGACCTTTATTTCCTCAAATATTATTTTAGATCCAATCTCTCTCTTATGTCTTTTTGGGGATCCAATTATACACATATGATACTGTTGATATAATATGTGTATATGGCCATATGCATGTGGCATTCATGCATATGGCATATATGTATGTGACATGTGAACATGACATGTGTATATGACCAGATAGTAGGTTAGGCTTTGAAGTCCATCATCTCTGCTGCTGCTATTCAGTTCTGTTCTTTTAGTTCGAAAGCAACCATTTACAAAAATAGGTGGCAGGCTAGATTTGGCATGTAGACCATACTTTGTAGACCCCTGGATTGATGGTGATAGTTGCTGGTGCTGCATTGTGAATTCAGGGGTAAAAATCAGAGCAATGCAAAACACAAATATTGGAAGTAAGTAAAGTGTGGGGAGCTGGGTGATGAGACTGAAAGAATAGGGAATGGGACTATAAAGATATGTTAGATGGCCGGGTGCAGTGATGCACAACTGTAATCCCAGTGCTTTGGGAGGAGGGGTAGGAGGATCACTTGAGGCCAGGAGTTTGAGATTACCCCAGCAATAAAAGTGAGATCTCGTCTTTATAAGAAATTTTTTAAAAATTAGCCAGATGTAATGGTGTGGGCCTGCAGTCCCAGCTTATCGGGTGGCTGAGGTCAGAGGGTTGCTTGAGCCTAGGAGGTTGAGGCTGCAGTGGGCCATTATTATGCTACTGTACTCCAGTCTGGGTGACAGAGTGAAACCTTGTCTCTTAAAAAAAAAAAAAGATAGGTTATGTTCCATGTATTGCTTTATTTGAAAACTGTATGGAAGAATCATAGGCTTTTAATCAATATAATGACAGGGTTAAACTTTGTAAAGATATCTCATATCTCTAGTAACACTGTAGAGGATGAATGAAAGGAGTATATACCGAAATCAACGCTGCCTTTAAAGAAGCAATTACAGTAGTTCTGACAAGTGAAAATAAACACTGAAAAATAGGCAATGAGTATAAGGTGGAATAGATTTGAGAGGTTTTTTTTTTAAATAGAAGAATGAAGAAGGAATGATGGGTACAACAGGTGATTAGGTCTCAAGTATAAATATAATAATGACTTTCATCCAGAAAGGAAAGGAGGAGGAGGGAGCCTCTCAAGAGTCCATTCTTGATAGTCTCTGTAAATTTTCTTCTTTGGTTATCTCACTGAGTCATGTGATTTCAGGTATGCATTTGACTTCCCTCCTGATCTTTGGTTTGTCAGTAAAAACTCTCCCTTTAAGCACTGTCCTACATTTTGAAAAGTTTACTGCAAGGATTCTCTCAGTCCTGTCTCAGATATATTATGTTCAGTATATTCAAAGCCTCCTCATGAATGTACTGTCACTCACAAAGTGTCTCTTTTCCTGTAGGCCAGAGAAATAGAAGTCTGAGATGGACCTTGAAGTTGACATTAAGATATTATATAGTGAACTAACACCCACTCACTTCCACTTCCTTTTTCCAAAAAGCAGGCAGAAGTCAAATTTCAGTGGGAAAGTGAGGATAGAGATAGTAGTAGAGTATTTAGAAATTAGTCTAAAGGGAAAGAAGGAAAGTGGTAGCTTGAGGAAGGAGACAAATAATTAATTTATCTTTTTGATAAGAGACCTGTAGTACAGCAAATTGTTTATCATTGAAATGACAATAAATATGCCACTATCATTCTGTTCAATTGCCAATACATTACATAATATATAGGAAAAAAAAAAAGAGAGACCTGTAGTAGATGTTCATATGTCTTAGCCATATCTCTGTGCCTTTTATCTTTATATTCTCTACTGCAAACATTTATGACTGTCTACCTGAAAAGAAACATGTTTGCTCTCTGAGCAGGGCCATCCAGCCTTCAGAGAAGCTTTCAACCAATAATGAATGGAGAGTTGTTAGTTAAATACCTTTGTCTTATCTACATTTGGGATAATTCTGAACCATGTTATATACCATCTATAGTTCTTCACTAGGATTAAGCTCTGCTTGCCTATCAGTGTAACTGCCTTATAACGCACCCTTTCTTGACTTCCTTCCCTTCCCTATTTCACTTCTGATTTCCTAAGATCACCTCTCAAAACCACTACTGCACTTGAATTCTTTAATCAAGGTCTATCCTTAGGAAACCCAAACCAGGTAGACATTGCACTTTAGCATGGGAATAATGATAAGTAACATTTGTTTAGCACTAACTAAATAGCAAACATTATCTTGAGTTTGTCATCAGCCAACGGGAAAGGTACTATTTTCACCTTGCTTTATAGATGGGAGAATTGAGGCACAAAGAGGTTAAGTAACTTTACCAAGATCACAGAGCAAGTAATTGACAGAGTCTGCATTTGAACCCAGGTCTCTTGTCTCTAAATTCTGTACTCTTTACCTGGTAGGCTGAAGGAAAAGGTCAGGAATAGTGAAAGAGAGAACGAGACGGAGGATGAGGATACCTAATAGAATAAGGATCTGGTAGGGATCACTTTGAGTTGGGTGGAAGGGAGGTAAAGGGAGTACATTCCTAATGGTGTCCTCATTTTATGAGTTAAGTAGAGGGTTAGGTCATCTGCTCTAAGCTTATGAGCAGGGATGAAATTTTGAAGTGTCTAGAAAGGTTGTAGGTTTTCATTGTGGGTATATCTTTATTGTCAGAGAACATAGCTGTCTCTAGACCAGAATTCTGATGTTCATGAATTTCAAAACCTTTTATTGTTTAGAATTGTTGTAGCTTATTGAAAACAAAGTTTGTAACTGACCAATATAGAAATAAGTATAGAACATGAACAGATAGTTCAAATTAGAAGTGATGTATGTATTAGGATTTATGGAACAGGAAAAGGAAGAAGAAACCAGTAAATAAGACTTGACAGGGGACGGGCAACCCCTTTCAATCCCCTCCCATGTGGGAGTTTTTCTGTCCTCTCTATAAATCCTGCTTTCTTACTTAAAAAAAAAGACTTGACAGGGAGTCATCAAAGATAAAAGGAATACTAAAATAGGGATTGCTCTATAAGCCAGGGGATGGGGGTTATATAAAG
>NW_007156077.1:0-4602 GCF_000164805.1 Carlito syrichta | reverse complement strand
TTCCTTTCATGTAATAAGTCTGTGTAATATCTCCTAAGGTTTCTTCTCTTGAAATTGATCAGATTGTTCTTAATTTTTTCATTGTTAGAATTTTGGATTGTTATCTTGGATATGAATATTATGTTTTGTAAACTCTGGAGTTTATTATAATTCTCTGGAGAACGTTGTTTTTTATTTTGCTCTTAATGCTCTCTCTTTTTGCAGACTATCAATTCATTTAGGTGCAGATGGCAATTTGGTTCAAATCTCAGTTCAATTCTCAAAGACTTTGCTATTCCAGTGTGGGTCTGTCTCAAATCTGTACGGCCACAGAGTTAACCCAGGACTTGTGGCAGAGTTTTAGACAGGATTAGGGGATACCTTTCTGTATCTTACTCCTTTTCAAGATTTCCTCAACATTCTGCAGCATGCAAAAGCCTTTTTTCTTTTGTGAGTTCTGACCAGAAAGATACAATTTTAACTTGTAGTGCAGTGAGTGCTTCCTGGCCTTCAGGCAAAGCTGTTAGTGAAAGGAGAAAAAATAACCAAAATGGGAAATTCACTCTTCTTTAGTTTGCTTTTCCAAGTTTTGACTCCCCTACACAATTTGCTTTTGTTTGTTTTTTTCAGTGTCCTCAAGTACTTCCCCTCCCCTTTTTTTGGTATTTTGTCTGAAATGTTCAATTGTAAGCAGTGGGGAAGATGGACTGTATCTGAGCTTATGGCAACACACTGGTACCAGAACTCTCTCTTCTGTTCCTTTTAAGATTTTTTATGTTTCATTTGTATCAGTTTGATTATATTGTATTTAAATCTTTTGTGTGTATGTGTGTGTATTTATTCTGCTTGGTGTTCATTGAGCTTCTTAGATCTATGTGATAGTAATTTTTATTTAACTTGGCAAATTTTGACCTTTATTTCCTCAAATATTATTTTAGATCCAATCTCTCTCTTATGTCTTTTTGGGGATCCAATTATACACATATGATACTGTTGATATAATATGTGTATATGGCCATATGCATGTGGCATTCATGCATATGGCATATATGTATGTGACATGTGAACATGACATGTGTATATGACCAGATAGTAGGTTAGGCTTTGAAGTCCATCATCTCTGCTGCTGCTATTCAGTTCTGTTCTTTTAGTTCGAAAGCAACCATTTACAAAAATAGGTGGCAGGCTAGATTTGGCATGTAGACCATACTTTGTAGATCCCTGGATTGATGGTGATAGTTGCTGGTGCTGCATTGTGAATTCAGGGGTAAAAATCAGAGCAATGCAAAACACAAATATTGGAAATAAGTAAAGTGTGGGGAGCTGGGTGATGAGACTGAAAGAATAGGGAATGGGACTATAAAGATATGTTAGATGGCCGGGTGCAGTGATGCACAACTGTAATCCCAGTGCTTTGGGAGGAGGGGTAGGAGGATCACTTGAGGCCAGGAGTTTGAGATTACCCCAGCAATAAAAGTGAGATCTCGTCTTTATAAGAAATTTTTTAAAAATTAGCCAGATGTAATGGTGTGGGCCTGCAGTCCCAGCTTATCGGGTGGCTGAGGTCGGAGGGTTGCTTGAGCCTAGGAGGTTGAGGCTGCAGTGGGCCATTATTGTGCTACTGTACTCCAGTCTGGGTGACAGAGTGAAACCTTGTCTCTTAAAAAAAAAAAAAGATAGGTTATGTTCCATGTATTGCTTTATTTGAAAACTGTATGGAAGAATCATAGGCTTTTAATCAATATAATGACAGGGTTAAACTTTGTAAAGATATCTCATATCTCTAGTAACGCTGTAGAGGATGAATGAAAGGAGTATATACTGAAATCAACGCTGCCTTTAAAGAAGCAATTACAGTAGTTCTGACAAGTGAAAATAAACACTGAAAAATAGGCAATACTGAGTATAAGGTGGAATAGATTTGAGAGGTTTTTTTTTTAATAGAAGAATGAAGAAGGAATGATGGGTACAACAGGTGATTAGGTCTCAAGTATAAATATAATAATGACTTTGATCCAGATAGGAAGGGAGGAGGAGGGAGCCTCTCAAGAGTCCATTCTTGGTAGTCTCTGTAAATTTTCTTCTTTGGTTATCTCACTGAGTCATGTGATTTCAGGTATGCATTTGACTTCCCTCCTGATCTTTGGTTTGTCAGTAAAAACTCTCCCTTTAAGCACTGTCCTACATTTTGAAAAGTTTACTGCAAGGATTCTCTCAGTCCTGTCTCAGATATATTATGTTCAGTATATTCAAAGCCTCCTCATGAATGTACTGTCACTCACAAAGTGTCTCTTTTCCTGTAGGCCAGAGAAATAGAAGTCTGAGATGGACCTTGAAGTTGACATTAAGATATTATATAGTGAACTAACACCCACTCACTTCCACTTCCTTTTTCCAAAAAGCAGGCAGAAGTCAAATTTCAGTGGGAAAGTGAGGATAGAGATAGTAGTAGAGTATTTAGAAATTAGTCTAAAGGGAAAGAAGGAAAGTGGTAGCTTGAGGAAGGAGACAAATAATTAATTTATCTTTTTGATAAGAGACCTGTAGTACAGCAAATTGTTTATCATTGAAATGACAATAAATATGCCACTATCATTCTGTTCAATTGCCAATACATTACATAATATATAGGAAAAAAAAAAAGAGAGACCTGTAGTAGATGTTCATATGTCTTAGCCATATCTCTGTGCCTTTTATCTTTATATTCTCTACTGCAAACATTTATGACTGTCTACCTGAAAAGAAACATGTTTGCTCTCTGAGCAGGGCCATCCAGCCTTCAGAGAAGCTTTCAACCAATAATGAATGGAGAGTTGTTAGTTAAATACCTTTGTCTTATCTACATTTGGGATAATTCTGAACCATGTTATATACCATCTATAGTTCTTCACTAGGATTAAGCTCTGCTTGCCTATCAGTGTAACTGCCTTATAACGCACCCTTTCTTGACTTCCTTCCCTTCCCTATTTCACTTCTGATTTCCTAAGATCACCTCTCAAAACCACTACTGCACTTGAATTCTTTAATCAAGGTCTATCCTTAGGAAACCCAAACCAGGTAGACATTGCACTTTAGCATGGGAATAATGATAAGTAACATTTGTTTAGCACTTACTAAATAGCAAACATTATCCTGAGTTTGTCATCAGCCAATGGGAAAGGTACTATTTTCACCTTGCTTTATAGATGGGAGAATTGAGGCACAAAGAGGTTAAGTAACTTTACCAAGATCACAGAGCAAGTAATTGACAGAGTCTGCATTTGAACCCAGGTCTCTTGTCTCTAAATTCTGTACTCTTTACCTGGTAGGCTGAAGGAAAAGGTCAGGAATAGTGAAAGAGAGAGCGAGATGGAGGATGAGGATACCTAATAGAATAAGGATCTGGTAGGGATCACTTTGAGTTGGGTGGAAGGGAGGTAAAGGGAGTACATTCCTAATGGTGTCCTCATTTTATGAGTTAAGTAGAGGGTTAGGTCATCTGCTCTGAGCTGATGAGCAGGGATGAAATTTTGAAGTGTCTAGAAAGGTTGTAGGTTTTCATTGTGGGTATATCTTTATTGTCAGAGAACATAGCTGTCTCTAGACCAGCATTCTGATGTTCATGAATTTCAAAACCTTTTATTGTTTAGAATTGTTGTAGCTTATTGAAAACAAAGTTTGTAACTTACCAATATAGAAATAAGTATAGAACATGAACAGATAGTTCACATTAGAAGTGATGTATGTATTAGGATTTATGGGACAGGAAAAGGAAGAAGAAACCAGTAAATAAGACTTGACAGGGGACGGGCAACCCCTTTCAGTCCCCTCCCATGTGGGAGTTTTTCTGTCCTCTCTATAAATCCTGCTTTCTTACTTAAAAAAAAAAAAAAGACTTGACAGGGAATCATCAAAGATAGAAGGAATACTAAAATAGGGATTGCTCTAGAAGCCAGGGGATGGGGGTTATATAAAGAAGTAAGCAGTTATCATATGCAGGAGAATATGAATGATAAAGACCAGAGATGGGCTGCTTAATTGGCAGCTAGAAAGTTTGTGGTATTGGGAAGTGTCAGAAACTTGCAGGGGTTTGATAAAAAAGCTCAAGATAATGAAGACTTTTTTTCTCAATAAAATTAGTGATGAAGAAGGATTATTTATTTACTTTTCTAATCAGAGATCAGTAGGCCTCTAAGGTTAAAAACCAAAGAAAAAAGAGAACTTTAAATGGTGGACAAAGAGGGATGGTTGAGCAAAATCTCAAGAGTAGTGGATGAGATGGGATCTGGTATGTGAGAAACAGCATACTTGGATAGGGTAAGAGCTATCTCTTTGGAGTGAAGGAGGGAGTAGAGGGAGGTTGTTTCAGATTTGGAAAAGGGGTCAGGGACATATTTTCAGCCCTTTTATCTTTCTGTGCAGAATTCTAGATTTTTTTCTGATCTCTTTTCTAGGTCTTGACTTTTCTGTTCAGCTGTGTCTAATATGCTGTATACCCTCCTATTGAATCTTAAGTTTCAGTGATACTTTTTATGTCTGGAGGTTTGATGTTTTAAAAAATGTGCTGTTCCCTATTCTCTGCATATATTTTGAAGATCGTCTTTTATTTCTTTAAATGTATTAAACAAGTCTGGGCTTGGTGAT
>NW_007156076.1:0-727 GCF_000164805.1 Carlito syrichta | reverse complement strand
GGGTTTTTTCTCTCTTTTGCTTGGTCACTCTAGCTAGGGAACCATCGATCTTGTTTATCCTTTTGAAGAATCAGCTTTTTTTTCTTTTTTTTTTTTTTGTATTTTTGTCTTCTATGTCCTGGATTTGGGCTTTTATTTTGGTGATCTGGATTCTTCTGCTGAAATTAGGGTTTTTGTCGTCTTGCTTTTCCAGCTTCCTTAGGTGACTTTTTAGGCTATTAATTTGTGATCCTTCCATTTTCTTCATGTGCATTTGTAGGGATAAATTCCCCTCTTACTACAGCTTTCATGGCGTCCCAGAGATTTTGGTAAGATGTTTTTTCATTTTCATTTGTTTCCAGGTACCTTTAAATGTCTGTTTTGATTTCATCATTGACCAGGAGTTGTTTAGCATCATGCTGTTTAGTGTCCATGTCTTTGTGGGTTTTAGGGGGACCTTGTTTGTGTTACACTGAAGAAAATGTCAGAACACATTTCTTTTAAAAATTAATCCAGAGTATATTTTAGTATCTTGTTTCTTGAAGGTTTATTTGTGTGTACTTACAATTCTTCACTTGATCTTGGCCAACAGACCAAGAATCCATATAGCTATAATTCTTATCATTGTTTCTATTATAATAATTCCAAATTTAATGTCGTATTTAAGATTGTCTTTCATTTGGTTCATTTAAAACGATTACTTAAAAAGAGGTTATAAATGCTTCAAGCTTGCATCTGTGCCCTTATT
>NW_007156075.1:0-885 GCF_000164805.1 Carlito syrichta | reverse complement strand
AAGTGGAATCCTGGGATCAGATGATAATTTTATTTTTAATCTTTTAAAGAACTGACATACTGTTTTCTGCCACTGCTCTACCATTTTACAATCCCACCAGTAGTGCACAAGTGTTTCAATTTCTCTACACTCTCATCAACACTTGTTATTTTCTATTATTTTGATAGTAACCATCCTAATGAGCATGAGGTAGTATCTCATAGTTTCCATTTGAATTTCCTCAGTGATCTGTGAGCATCTATTTTTATTTTTTGTTTTGTTGTGTTTTTTGATTTGGGGCTCTCACTGGGTTACTCAGCCTGGAGTGCATTGCCCTGGCTGGAGTGCAACCGCACAATCTCAGTTCACCACGACCTTGACCTCCTGGACTCAGACTATCCTCCCACCTCAGCTTCCTGAGTAGCTAGGACTACAGGTGTGTGCCACTATACCCAGCTAAATTTCTTTTTCTTTTTTGTAGAGACAAGGTCTCACCATGTTGTCCAAGCTGGCCCTGAACTCCTGAGCTAAAAATGGTCCTTCCATCTTGGCTTTCCAAAGTACTGGGATTACAGGCGTGAGCCACTGCACCCAGCCTTGAGTATCTTTTCATGAGCTTGTTGGCCATTTGTAGATCTTATTTGGAGAAATGTCTATTCACGTCCTTAGTCTATTTTTGTGTCAGGTTTCTGTTGCTGTTGCTATTTTTAGGAGTTTTCTATATAGTCTGGATATTAATTCTTATCAGATATATAATTTACAAACAAAAAATTCTGTGGGTTCCTTTTTTACTCTGATGATACTGCCTTTTGATGCACAAATATAAAAAATAATTTTCATGAAGTCCAATTGTCTGTTTTTTCTTTTTTCTTCTGTGCCTTTGGTGTGATAGTTCAGAAATCATTG
>NW_007156074.1:0-407 GCF_000164805.1 Carlito syrichta | reverse complement strand
AGTTCATCATTGTTGTTACTTGTTTTAGTATACCAATAGTGATAAATACTAAAATGTTACATTCTGAGTAGTCAACTGATGTTTAGCAATAGAAATAAAATAAGGCATTGATTTAAAATTATTGATAATTCATATTTAATGAGTTCTAAGTGAATTCACTGTTACCTTTTTATGAGACAAAAAAAATGAACCTTTTTTGAATGTGAAAATAAGCATGCATCTACTTTCATTGTGTTTGTTACTTTCTGTGTAAACTAAGTGATTGCATTAAAAATTATAGAAATAATCCGGGCTCAGTGGCTCAGTCTGTAATCCCGCGCCTTTGGGAGGCTGAGGTGAGTGAATTCCCTGAGCCCGTGGGTTTGAGACCCACCTGGGCAGCAAGACCTCATCTCTACAATAAATCA
>NW_007156073.1:0-1319 GCF_000164805.1 Carlito syrichta | reverse complement strand
GGCTGATTACTCGGCCGACTTGTTACCTGGCTTAACAAGTCGGTCGACTATTCAGTCGACTAGTTAGCTGGGTTAACTAGCTGACTAGCGAGTTGGCCCACTAGTTAGCAAGGTTAACTTGTTGCTTGCTTGTTTGCTGACCAAACTAGTCTGCAGACTAGTTGACCGACTAGTTAGCTGGCATAAATTGATGGCCGACTAGTTAGTTGAGCTAACTTGTCAACTTAAAAGTTGGTCCACTAGTCGGCCGATTGGTTAGCTGACTTATCTAGTTGGCTGGCTAGTCGGCAGACCTGTTAGCTACTTAACTAGTCGGCAAGTGAGTAAGCCGACAAGTGAGATGACTTATCTAGTCGGCCTTTGAGTAAGCCAACTCATCAGCTGAATAAACTAGTCAACTGGTGAGTGAGCAAACTGGTCAGCTGAATTTAGTTGGCTGGCAAATGAGCCTACTGGTCAGAAGAATTAACAAGTCTGCTAGCGAGTGAGCCAACCAGTGAACCGATTTAACTAATTGGCCGGTGAGTGAGCTGATGAGTGAGCTGCCTTAACTATTCAGTCGACGAGTGAACCCACTGGTGAGCTGATTTAACTAGTCATCTGGTGAGCAAGGTGACTAGTTAGATATCCTGTTGACTTGCAAGTGAGCCGATAACTTTGCTGAACTGTTGGCTGGTGAGTGAGCCAACTACTTTGCTGACCAGTTGGCAGGCGAGTGAGCTAACTAGTTAGCTGACCTGATGGAAAGTGAGCGAGCCCACTAGTTAGCTGACCAGATAGCTGAGTTGCTAGTCAACTAGTTAGCTAAGTAACTAACTGATTTGCTAGCTGACTTGACTAGATAGCTGACAAGATAGCTGGCTATCTACCTGACATAACTAGCCAGCAAACAATCTAACTAACTCTCTAGGTTGCAACCTAACTTGACAGCTATCTGGCTGCTGGCTAACTGACTTAACTATCTAGCTGACTATCTTGCTGTCTAGCTAGCTGACTTAACTAGCTACCTAACTAGCAATGTGACTAGCTAGCTGACTTAACTGGCTAGCTGGATAGTTAGCTGACTTAATAGCGGACTTAACTAGCTAGTTGGCTAGCTAGGTGACGTATCTAACTGACTAGCATGGTGGCTGTCTAGCTGGCTAGCCACCTGACTTAACTTGCTAGCTACCTGGTTGGATATATAACTAGCAAGCTGACTTAACTAGCTACCTACATGGCTGGCTAGCTAGCTAGTCTGCCAGCTAGCCAGCTAGCGGACTGGCCTCCTGGCTAATAAGCCGGGATAAGAAGCCACCTGCATTTATGGAGAGTGGGAC
>NW_007156072.1:0-794 GCF_000164805.1 Carlito syrichta | reverse complement strand
TTGGCTGGTGAGTGAGCCAACTACTTTGCTGACCGGTTGGCAGGCGAGTGAGCTAACTAGTTAGCTGACCTGATGGAAAGTGAGCAAGTCCACTAGTTAGCTGACCAGATAGCTGAGTTGCTAGTCAACTAGTTAGCTAAGTAACTAACTGATTTGCTAGCTGACTTGACTAGCTAGCTGAAAAGATAGCTGGCTATCTACCTGACATAACTAGCCAGCAAACAATCTAACTAACTCTCTAGGTTGCTAACCTAACTTAACAGCTATCTGGCTGCTGGCTAACTGACTTAACTATCTAGCTGACTATCTTGCTGTCTAGCCAGCTGACTTAACTAGCTACCTAACTAGCAACGTGACTAGCTAGCTGACTTAACTGGCTAGCTGGATAGTTAGCTGACTTAATAGCAGACTTAACTAGCTAGTTGGCTAGCTAGCTGACGTATCTAACTGACTAGCATGGTGGCAGTCTAGCTGGCTAGCCAGCTGACTTAACTTGCTAGCTACCTGGTTGGATATATACCTAGCAAGCTGACTTAACTAGCTACCTACATGACTGGCTAGCTAGCTACTCTGCCGGCTAGCCAGCTAGCGGACTGGCCTCCTGGCTAATAAGCCGGGATAAGAAGCCACCTGCATTTATGGAGAGTGGGACAGTCAGTCGGCTTAACTAGCCAGCCACCCTGCTATTCAGCCGGCTAGCTAACTGTCTTAAATATCTGGCCACCTAACTGACCAGCCAACTAAGAAGCCGTATTAACTAACCAGCCACCTATCTAGGCAGCAGGCTAACCAGC
>NW_007156071.1:0-763 GCF_000164805.1 Carlito syrichta | reverse complement strand
TTCTAAAGTTAGCTAAATTCTTATAAAACCTCAAAGTATCATGTATGATCATGCTTGGACTAACATAATTTCCTGACGTAGCATGACCTATTCTAAAATACTTTCTATGAATAAAATAAATTCAGTTTTCTATTATAAGTAGAAAAAACTTACACTAATTGTAACTAAAGAATCAGTTTAAAAGAATGCAGCCCAGCCCAAAGTGGATGCTGGGACCTTAGGAATGTGGCCCAGTTCAAAGTTCATGCTGGGCCATTTCTGGTAACCCTAGATAATCATCTATACCATCTAAAGCTGGAAACAGCTCTCTAAATGTATGCACTAATTCTACAAATATACTTTTAAATCTTATAAAGAAGTTTGTATCATGTATAAGGCTACCAAATGTGAACTGAGTTTGAACTGTGTTAAGTTTAAAGCCAAAACTGCAGTCTGTGAGAAACAGGAACAATGGATCCCTAGAGTCAGCCATGCCTGTCATATTCTCAGAACTTCGTGCTTAGATCATCAAAGTCCCTGCTAGTGGGTAATGCCAAACAACAAAGAAAGGAGGAGGGAATGGGCCTTCAGCTCCTGAACACAACCTGGTGGTCTCAGGGTCCGCAGCCTGCCTGGATTCCTAATGCTCAGGCAGGCCTCCACGGCCGGCTCCCAAGAGCCCCCTAGGCCCAGAGCCCTTTTGCTTACTCCCGCCTCCCTTGGGAAAGTGGGCTGAGGCCTGTCGGCACTCCCGCCCGCTCTGGGATCCCACCAAGGCACAAAG
>NW_007156070.1:0-600 GCF_000164805.1 Carlito syrichta | reverse complement strand
AGCTAGCTAGCTGACATAACTAGCTGACTTAACTAACTGTATACCTAGCTAGCCAGTTGATTTTAGTAGCTGAAATAACTAGCCAGACACCTGTCTTACCATCTTAATCCACTAGCTTTTTAACTAGGTAGCAAGCTGACTAGCCAACTGACTTAACGAAGTCACTTAGCTAGCTAACCAGCTGGTTAGCCAGCTAATTAATCAACTAGTTGATTAACATCCTAGGCAGCTGGCCATTCAGGTGACTAGGTAGCTTAAGTATTTATCCAGCTGGCTATCCAGCTGCCTTAACTAGCTCTCTAGCTCTCTAGTCATCTGGATAGCCAGCTTTCTTAACTTGCTGACTTAATTAGCTAACCAGTTGGCTAGTCAACTGACTTAACTAGGTCACTATTTAGCTAGTCAGCTGGCTATCCAGCTGATTTAACTAGTTGTTTTTTACTAGCTGGCCTGCTTTCTAGACCGTAGATTTAAGTAGCTTGCTTCAAACATAGCCAGCTGGCTATCCAGCTGAATTAATTAGGTGACTTATCTCCCTATCAACCTGTCTAGCGAGCTAACTTAACAAGTAATATACCTAGCTAGCCTGCTGGCTAGTCA
>NW_007156069.1:0-5250 GCF_000164805.1 Carlito syrichta | reverse complement strand
GTCTGATACTACTTCCTTCATTAGTTCCGTCTGATCCTACTTGCCTTAATAGTGCAGTCTGATATTTCTGGCCTTATTAGTGCCGTCTGGTACTCTTTGCCTTATAAGTTCCGTATGATCCTACTTGCCTTATTAGTGCCGTCTGATCCTACTTGCCTTTTTACTGCAGTCTGATACTCCTGGCCTTATTAGTGCCGTCTGATACTCCTTGTCTTATTAGTTCCGTCTGATCCTACTTGCCTTATTAGTGCCGTCTGTTCCTACTTTCCTTATTAAAGACGCCTGAATACTAATTGCCTTATTAGTGCCATCTGATTATACTTGCCTTATTAGTGCCGTCTGATCCTACTTGCCTTATTAGTGCCGTTTGATCCAACTTGCCTTTTAGTGCCTTCTGATATTACATGCCTTATTAGTGCCGCCTGGTCCAACTTGCCTTATTTGTGCCTCCTGATGTTACTTGCGTTAATAGTGCCGCCTGATCCTAATTCCCTTCTTAGTTCCGTCTGATATTACTTGCCTCCTTAGTGCCGTCTGATACTACTTTCCTCCATCGTGCCGTCTGATACTATTTGCCTTCTTAGTGCCTTCTGATCCTACTTGCCTCAGTAGTGCCGCCTGATATTACTTGCTTTATTAGTGCCGTCTGATACTTCTTGCCTTATAATGCCGTCTGATACTACTTGCCTCATTAGTGCCGTCTGATACGATCTGCTTTATTAGTGCTGTCTGATCCTTCTTGCCTTATTAGTGCAGACTGATCCTAATTGCGTAATTATTGCCGTCTGATACTAATTGCCTTATTAGTGCCTACTGATCCTACTTGCATTATTAGTGTCGTATGATCCTACTTCCCTTATTAGGGCAGTCTGATACTACCTGCCTTATTTGTTCCGTCTGATCCCTCTTGCCATATTAGTGCCGTATGATCCTACTTGCCTTTTTAGTGCAGTCAGATACTCCTGGTCTTATTAGTGCCGTCTGATAGTCCTTGCCTTGTTAGTTCCGTCTGATACTACTTGCCTTATTAGTGCCGTCTGTTCCTACTTTCTTTATAAGTACAGCGTGATACTCCTGGCCTTATTAGTTCCATATGATACTCCTTGCCTGGTTAGTTCCCTCTGATCCTACTTGCCTTCTTAGTGAGGTCTGATACTACTTTCCTTTTAATGCCGTCTAATCCTAATTGCCTTAATATTACCCTCTGATCCTACTTGCCTTATTAGTGCCTCCTGATACTACATGCCTTATTAGTGCCGCCTGATCGTACTTGCCTCATTAGTGCCGCCTGATCCTACTTGCCTTAAAAGTGCCGCCTGCTCCTACTTCCCTTCTTAGTGCGGTCTGATACTACTTACTTCCATAGTGCCATCTGATACTACTTGCCTTCTTAGTGCCGTTTGATACTACTTGCCTTCTTAGTGCCGTCTGATACTACTTGCTTTCTTAGTGCCGTTTGATACTACTTTCAATCTTAGTGTCATCTGATATTACTTGCCTTCTCATTGTCGTATGATACTTCTTGCCTTCTTAGTGTGGTCTGATACTACTTGCCTTCTTATTGTCATCTAATACTCCTTGCCTTGTTAGTGTCTTCTGATTCTCCTTGCCTTCTTAATGTCGTCTGATACTACTTGTGTTGTTTGTGCCGTCTGATACTATTTGCATTGTTAGTGCCATCTGATACTACTATCCTTAGTAGGGGCGTCTGATACTCCTTGGCATATAAGTGCCGTCTGATACTCCTTCCCTTATTAGTGCCGTGTGATTCATCTTTCCTTATTAGTGCCGTCTGATACTCCTTGCCTTATTAGTTCCGTCTGATACTGCTTGCGTTATTAGTGCCGTCTGATCCTTCTTACCTTATTAATGCCGTCTGATCCTACTGGTCTTATTAGTGCTGTCTGATACTACTTGCCTTATTAGTGCAGTCTGATACTACTTGCCTTCTTAGTGCCTTGTGATATTACTTGCCTTCTTATTGTCGTATGATACTACTTGTCTTCTTAGTGTGGTCTGATATTCCTTGCCTTCTTAGTGTCGTCTGATACTCCTTGCCTTCTTAGTGTCATCTGATACTACTTGCCTACTTAGTGTCGTCTTATACTACTTGCGTTGTTAGTGCCGCCTGATACTACTTGCCTTGTTAGTGCCGTCTGATACTACTTGCCTTATTAGTGCTGCCTCATACTACTTACCTTATTAGTGCCATCTTGTACTTCTTGCCTTATTAGTGCCGTCTGATTCTACTTGCCTTATTAATGCGGTCTGATATTACTTGCCTTATTAGTGGCGTCCGATCTTACAGGCCTTATTAGTGTCATGTGATACTACTTGCCTTATTATTGTCGTGTGATACTTCTTGCCTTATTAGTGTCATGTGATACTACGTGCCTTATTAGTGTCGTGTTATCCTACTTGCCTTGTTAGTGTCATGTCATATTACGTGCCTTTTTAGTGTCATGTGATACTACTTACATTGTTAGTGTCGTTTGATACTACTAGCCTTATTAGTATCATGTGATTCTACATGTCTTATTAGTGTCGTGTGATACTACTTGTCTTATTAGTGTCGTGTTATTCTATGTGCCTCATTAGAGTCGTGTGATACTACGTGCCTTATTAGTGTCCTGTGATGCTATGTGTCTTCTTAGTGTCAAGTTATACTACGTGCCATATTGGTGTCTTGTGATGTTATGTTCCTCTTTATTGTCATGTGATTCTACATGCCTTATTAGTGTCATCTGATATTACGTGCCTTATTAGTGTCATGTGATACTACGAGCCTGCTTAGTATTGTCTGATTCTACGTGCCTTCTTAGTGTCATCTGATAGTACGTACCTTCTTAGTGTCATCTGATACTATTTGCCTTCTTAGTGTCGTCTGATACTACTTGCCTTGCTACTGTCATCTGATACTACAGGCCTTATTAGTGTCGTTTGATACTACTTGCCTTATTAATGTCGTCTGATACTACTTGCCTTTTTTGTGTTGCCTGAAACTACTTGACTTCTTTATGTCATCTGATATTACTTGCCTTCTTTGTGTCGTCTGAAACTACTTGCATTATTGGTGCCGTGTGATACTACTTGCCATGTTTTTGCTGTTTGGTACTACATGCGTTGTTAGAGCCGTCTGATACTACTTGCCTTGTTAGTGGCATCTGATACTACTTGCATTTCATAGTGCCATCTGATACTCCTTGCCTTGTTATTGCCGTCTGATACTCCTTGCCTTAATAATACCGTCTGATACTCCTTGCTTTAGTAGTGCAGTCTGATAATCCTTGCCTTATTAGTGCCATCTGATATTCCTTGCCATATTAGTGCCATCTGATAGCCCTTGCCTTATTATTGCCGCCTGATACTCCTTGTCTTATCAGTTCCGTCTGATATTCTTTGCCTTATTAGTGCTGCCAAATTCTACTTGCCTTATTTGTACAGATACTAGATGCCCTATTATTGCCGTCTGATACTACTTGCTTTATTAATGCCGTCTGATACTACTTGCCCTCATAGTGCCGTCTGATACTATTTGCCTTCTTAGTGCCATCTGATACTACTTGCCTTATTAGTTTCATCTGATACTACTTTACTTATTAGTGCCATCTGATACTAATTGCCTTATTAGTGCTGTCTGATACTACTTGCCTAGTTAGTGCCGTCTGATACTAATTGCCTTCTAAGTGCCGTCTGACACTACTTCCCTTATTAGTGCCGTCTGATTCTACTTCCGTTATAATTGCCGTATAATTCTCCTTCTCTTTTTAGTGCCGTCTGATTCTCCTTGCCTTTTACGTGCCGTCTGATACTCCTTACCTTATTCGTGCATTCTAATACTCCTTGCCTTATTATTGCCATCTGATTCTCCTTGCCTCATTAGTGCCGTCTGATCCTACTTGCCTTATTAGTGCCATCTTATATTACTTGCATTCTTAGTGCCGTCTGATACTCCTTGCCTTATTAGTGCCGTCTGATGGCACTTGCCTTAATAGTGCCGTCGGATATAACTAGCCTTATTAGTGTCGTCTGATAATCCTTGCCTTATTAGTGCCGTCAGATACTACATGCCTTATTATTGCCGTGTGATACTACTTGCTTTATTAGTGCTGTCATATCCTACTTGTCTTATTAGTGCCGACTGATCCTACTTGCCTTAAATTAGGCCCATCTGATTCTACTTTTCTTATTAGTCCCGTCTGATATTACTAGTCTTATTAGTGCCGTCTGAAACTCCTTGCCTTATTAGTGCCGTCTGATACTACCTGCTTTATTACTGCCATCTGATCCTTCTTGCCTTATTAGTGCTGACTGATCCTACTTGCCTAATTAGTGTCGTCTGATCGTACTTGCCTTATTAGTGCCTACTGCTCCTAGTTGCATTATTAATGTCGTTTGATCCTACTTCCCTTATTAGTGCCATCTAATACTACTTGCCTTATTTGTTCCGTCTGATCCCTCTTGCCTTATTAGTGCAGTCAGATACTCCTGGTCTTATTAGTGGCGTCTGATAGTCCTTGCCTTATTAGTTCCGTCTGATCCTACTTGCCTTATTAGTGCCGTCTGATCCTACTTGCCTTATTAGTGCAGTGTGATACTCCTGGTCTTACGAGTGCTATCTGATACTCTTTGCCTTATTAGTGTCGTCTGACACTACTTTCCTTCTTAGTGTCATCTGATACTACTTGCCTTCTTAGTGTCCTCTGATACTACTTGTCTTCCTATTGTCGTCCGATACTAATTTCCTTCTTAGTGTCTTCTGATGATACTTGCCTTCTTTGTGTCGTCTGATACTACTTTCCTTCTTATTTTCGTCTGACACTACTTAGCTTGTTAGTGCCATCTGATATACCTTGCCTTTTAGTGCCATCTGATTTTACTTGCCTTGTGAGTGCCGTCTGATACTCCTTGCTGTATTTCTGCAGTTTGATACTCCTTGCCTTATTAGTGGCATCTGATACTCCTTGGCTTATTAGTGCCATCTGATATTACTTGCCTTATTAGTGCCTTCTGATACTAGAAGCCTTATTTTGCCATCTGATACTACTTACCTTGTTAGTGCTGTCATATACTACTTGCCTTATAGCGTCATCAGATACTACTTGAGTTATTAGTACCGTCAGATACTCCATGCCTTATTAATGTCGTCTGATACTCCATGCCTTATTAATGCCATCTGATACTCCTAGTCTTTTTATTGCCGTCTGATACTCCTTGCCTTTTTAGTGCTGTCTTATACTACTTGCCTTA
>NW_007156068.1:0-754 GCF_000164805.1 Carlito syrichta | reverse complement strand
CTGTCCTCTGATACTACTTGCCTTATTAGTGTCTTATGATATTACTTGCCTTATTAGGGTCTTATGATACTACTTGCCTTATTAGTGTCGTCTGATACTACTTGCCTTATTAGTGTCATCTGATACTACTTGCCTTATTATAGTCTTATGATAATACTTGCATTATTAGTGTCTTATGATACTACTTGTCTTACTAGTGTCTTATGATATTACTTGCCTTATTAATGTCTTATGATACTACTTGCCTTATTTTTGTCTTATGATACTACTTGTCTCATTATTGTCTAATGATACTACTTGCCTTATTAATGTCTTAGGATACTACTTGCCTTATTAGTGTCGTCTGATACTATTGTCTTATTAGTGTTGTGTAATACAGCTTGCCTTATTAGTGTCGTCTTATACTACTTGCCTTATTAGTGTCTTAGGATACTACTTGCCTTATTAGTGTCGTCTGATACTATTGTCTTATTAGTGTTGTGTAATACAGCTTGCCTTATTAGTGTCGTCTTATACTACTTGCCTTATTACTGCCTTATGATACTACTTGTCTTATTATTGTCTTATGATACTACTTGCCTTATTAGTGTCTTATGATACTACTTGGCTTTTTCCTGTCTTATGATACTACTTTCCTTATTAGTGTCGTCTGATACTACTTGCCTTATTACTGCCTTATGATATTACTTCCCTTATTATTGACTTATGATACTACTTGCCTTATTCGTGTTTTATGATACTACTTGCCTTATCC
>NW_007156067.1:0-667 GCF_000164805.1 Carlito syrichta | reverse complement strand
CCACCACAAACACAGGTCAGGCTCAGGGGCTCAGCTTGGCCTCCCATGCTTTTGTAGGGTCCGGTGAGTGGATGACCTCAGCCTGCGGGTTCAACACCAGCCTGGGACATGGGGAGAGACCTCGTCTCAGCCATCAAAAATAAATCCAATGATTAGTCAGCTAGGGTGGTGCAGGCCTGTAGATCCAGCAACTCAGGGGGCTGATGTGGGGTGTTGGCCTGATCCCAGCAAGTGCTGTCTGCAGTGGCCGTGACCTTGCCCCTGCACTCTGCCCAAGGAAAGTGATCAGGATTCTGACTCCAAATAATAATAATTACCACCACCACCACTACCACTACCACCTCTGCCACCCAGCACGAGGAGTCACCCTCAAGAATGTGAGAGAAAAAGTTACTTTCCAGCCTGTCATTGCAGGAGGTTTCAAAGGTCCTACAGGGCATATCCGCTCTGGATCTTCAGACACGTGACCCAGATGGCCTGACTCCACTCTCCACACAAGCCTGGGTTGGTCTCCAACCCCTGTGCTCAGGCAATCTCCCACTTTGAACTCCCAGGGCATAGGGCTGACTGCCATGAGTCATGGTGTCCAGCCTGGACTCGCATATTCTGTCAGGTGGGGTGATGCAAATGAATGCCCCAGATGAAGGCCACCACATCCCGTATAGCC
>NW_007156066.1:0-435 GCF_000164805.1 Carlito syrichta | reverse complement strand
GTTAAGCCAGCTGGATATCTGACTCTCCAGCCTGCTGGCTGGCTATTTAAGCTGGCTGGCAGCCAGCTGGCCAGCCCGCTACTTAGCTAGCTTGCTGCCTAGCCAGCTAGCCAGCCGGTAGTTACCTACTTAAGCCAGTTGGCTAGTCACCTAACCCACCAGGTAGATATCTAATTATGTCAGCTGGTTGTCCAGATAGCCAGCCAACTACCTCTTGAGCTAGTTAAGTCAGCTAGCTATACAGCTAGGTAGTTAAGTCAGCTAGCTAGTCTGCTAGCTAGTCAACTAGTTAAGTCAGCTAGCCAGCTAACTCGCCAGTTATCTAGCTAGTTAAGTCTGCTGGCTAGACAGCTAGATAGCTTGTTTGCAAGCTAGTTATGTCAGCTGGATAGCCAGCTAACTTGTCAGCTAGCTAGTTAAGTCAGCTAGCAAATC
>NW_007156065.1:0-501 GCF_000164805.1 Carlito syrichta | reverse complement strand
TTTCTCAGGGATTCAACTGATTTGTTGTCCTCATGCTGAACCTATCAGATCAATTTCAGGGTTGAAATTTTTAGTGATTCAGGTTTTAAACGTGACTGTTTATTCTCTTCTCTGTACTGAGCAAACCATGTAGGCGAAAATGATGGCAGCTTCACCAAGTGTTTTCTTGACTAAGACTACTAATTTTTGTCTTACCAAAAGTGAGTCTGCTTTCCAGTACGAGTGCTGTGCTCTTGTCATGAAGTAGCCCTTTTCATTCCAACTCCAAAATCTGCTGTCTTAGCTTGGCAGGAACACCACTAACTTGGAAAGCACAGTGTAAGCAGGCATCATGATACTGGAAAACAAGATCCTAGGCAAGAGGCTGAGGCAGTACGCATTCAAGGGCTTGAGGGGATGACTTGTTTTATAAAGATTCAGTGCAAAATGAATCACTAGAGTAGGATAAACTTAATGTCCTCTATACCCTTTCCCCCCAAAAGTATGCAAGAATCAATACCA
>NW_007156064.1:1936-13759 GCF_000164805.1 Carlito syrichta | reverse complement strand
TTTTGTACCTGGCTTATTTCACTTAACATCATTTCCTCAAGTTCCATCTATGATGTTGCAAATAACAGAATTTTATTATTTTATGGCTAAATAATATTCCATTGTGTGTATATACCACATTTTCTTTATTTCATTGATAGACATTTCATTTGCTTCCATATCTTGGCTATTAAGATTAATGCTGTGATGAACATGGGAGTGCAGGTATTTCTTTGCTATACTCTTTTCCTTCCTTTTCACTATATATCCAGTAGTGGGATAATGGAATTGCTGGGTCACATGATTGTTGTGTGTGTGTGTGTTTATATATATAATATATATTTTTTAAGGGAAACGTCATACTATTTTCTATCCAGTAGGACTTTTGGCCAATACAGATAACATAACATACAACTTGGGACAAATTGGAACTTGAGAGTTGGAATATAAACACTATACAAATACATATAATCTTTTCAAAAGTTCTAAAAAGAATTCATATTATCATATCCATGAAAACACACACAAGTACAGAAGCACTCATTAACTATTCCAGGCATTTTGAATACAATCACAGAAGATTAAGAGTAAAATGAACCTTAAAGATTCTTTCTAAACCAGATCAACATTCCACCCACTCCAAAAACCACAGTCATGACATTCCAGATGCAGGGCTGTCACTTATCTCCTCACAGATGTCTAGGTTAATAAGAGCTGACTTTTATTAAGAGCTGACCACATGCTCTCAGGTGAGGGAAAACTCATCTTTCCATTTTATTTCTTTAAATAGCCAACGCAACCAAAAAAGTGGGAAATTCAATGCTTAGGTTTTCAGAAAAGGTTTTTTTTTTTTTTAGTTTACTAATGGTATCTCAAAGGAAAAATAATTCTGTGAACTTACCCCAGTTTGACCATTCGCTTAAAATATATATTTGGGTTGTTTCCCATTTTTGGTTAATACAAATAAATTCACATTGAATATCTGTATACATGCTTTTATGTGAACATGAATTTTCATTTCTGTGTAATACTGTAATTCCTACTGGGCTGTATGGTAGGTATAGGTATAGTGTTATAAACAACTTTATAATCTTGTAAAAATATTTTATATATATTTCATAAAATCACCTAGTCCTAAGTTCTGAATATTTATTCTATGTTTATTTTTCTAAAAGAGCTATAGTTTTATATTTTACATTTAAGTTTGTGGTCCATTTTTAGTTCATTTTTGATAAGGTCTGAGTTTAAGTTAAAGTTCATTATTTTACTTATGAATGCATAATAATTGCTTTAGCACAATTTATTGAAAGGTCACCCTTCTTCTGTTGAATAGCTTTTGTGTCTTTGTTACAAATTAGTTGGGCATAATTGTGTGGGTCTATTTTTGGATTATCTATTTTGTTCCATCGATCTATGTCTCTATGCATCTGCCAATGTCTTATTTAATGCAGACATATAGTAAGCTTAACACCAGGTATCACTACTCTTGTTTTTTAAATTGTTTTCATTTACTTTTGGCCCCATGCCTTTTCATATACATTTTAGAATAAGCTTTATGTTGACAAAAAACTTTGCTGGAATTTTGATTAAAATTGCATTAAACTTATAGTTCAATTTTGGGGGAATTGACATCTTTAATATGTGAAACTTCCAATTTATGAGCAAAATAACTATCCATTTATTTAGGTATTCTTTGATACCTTTCATTAGCATTTTAGAAACGTGAGGCTATAGATCTTTGAAGTATTTTGTCAAGATTTGTACATAATTTTGTTCCTAAATATTTCCTTTTCTTTGAAGGAATTTGAAATAATATTGTGTTTTACATTTCATTTCCATGTTTGTTTCTAAGATGTTTTTGTGTGTTGATTTTATATATTGAAAACTTTCAGAACTCACTAGTTCTACACAGAAAGTCATGACATTTGCAAACTGGAAATATGTCAATTTTTCCTTTTATTTATTTTTGTTGCCTTTTATTGGCTAGAACATCTATCATTATGTTTCAGTACTATGATCTGAATTTGGAGTAGAAAACATTTATTCTTTAATATTAGTTGTAGATTTTTAATAGATGTTCTTTATAAGACTGAGAAAATTCCACTTTATACTAGTTTTCTGAGAATGTTTACCATGACTTGGTGTAAATTGTTTTCCATATATGTTTTTGGCAACCATTGATGTAATCATACAATTTTTCCTCTCTAAACGTGCTGATATGGTGGATTAGATTGACTAATTTTTAAATTCTAAACTCCTCTTATTTACTTGAAATAAGGCATTTGGTCGGAGTGTGTAATTTATTTGACACTTTTTTGTTTAGAGCAGTTATGGGTTCACAACAAAATTGAGAGGAAGATACAGAGATTTCCCCAACTCTCACATGCATAGTCACTTGCATTATCAATGTCCCCAAGAGAGTGGGACATTTGTTACAATTGATGAACCTACACTGACACATCAGTATGACCGCAAATTCCTAGCTTACATTAGAATTCACTCTTGGCATTATCCATTTTATGGGTTTTAAACAAATGTATAATGACATGCATCTACCTTTATAGCATTATGCAATATATTTTTATCCCCTTAAAAATTCTCTGATTCTGCCTGTTCATAACTTTTTCTTCCTAATCCCTGATTTTTTACTGTCTTCATAGATTTTACCTTCCCCAGAGTGTCATAGTGTAGGAATCGCTTAGTACATAGCCTTTTCAGTTTGGCCACTTTCGCTTAGGAATATGGATTTAACTTTCTTCCATGTCTATTCATGGCTTGATATCTGATTTTATTTTATTTTATATTTTTTAAGTCAGAGTCTCACTCTGTTGCCCAGACTGGAGTGCAGTGGCCACTCCTGGCCACCGCAGCCTGGACCTGCTGGGCTCCAAGATCCTTCCGCCTCAGCCTTCCATGTAGCTGGAACTACAGGCATGTGCTACCACGCCCTGCTGATATTTTGATTTATTGTAGAGATGAGGTCTCGCCAAGTTGTCCAGGTGGGTCTCGAACCCTCGGACTCAGGCAATCTGCTCACCTCAGCCTCTCAAAGTGCGGGATTACAGGCTGAGCCACCAAGCCTGGCTTGATATCTCATTTTAAAAGTGCTAGAAAATACTTCATTGTCTGGATGTACATTGGAATATCTGTGTACATCCTGAAGAACATCTTAGTTACTTCCAATTTCTGGTAATTATGAATAAAACTGCTATAAATATCCATGTGCAGGTTTTTGTGTGGGCACACATTTTCAGTTACTTTAGGTAAATACCACGGATTGTGATAGCTAGATCATATGATAAGAGTATTTTAGTCTTACAGAAAACCACCAAACTGCCTTCCAAAACGGCTGTACCATTTTGCATCCTCACCAGCAAAAAATAAGAGTCCCTAACACTGCACAACCTCATAGCTTTTTGTGTTGTCAATATTCTGGATTTGGGGCATTTTAATAGGTGTGTAGTTGTATCTCATTTTTGTTTAAATGTACATTTCTCTGATGGCATATTTTGTGAAGCATTTTCCCCCCTTAGGAACGTGGGCTGATTTAATTATTCATTAATTTATTTAAAAGGAATTTCCATGTATTAGTCCACATGATGTGAAGCATCTTTTAATTTCCTATTTGCTATCTGTTTTCTTTTGTGAAGTATCTGTTAGGATCT
The DNA here is from genome assembly GCF_000164805.1 of Carlito syrichta. Taxonomy (NCBI): domain Eukaryota; kingdom Metazoa; phylum Chordata; class Mammalia; order Primates; family Tarsiidae; genus Carlito; species Carlito syrichta. The sequence goes on along the minus strand of NW_007156064.1, from coordinate 10,115 downwards.
TTGGTCTAGTTTTTATTTGGATTGTTTATTTTCTTATTTTTGAGTTTTAAGAGTACACTGCAAATTTTGGATAGCAATCCTTTATCAGATATGTCTTTGGAAAATATTTCTCCCAATGTGTGGCTTGTCTTTTCATCCCATTAACAAAATCTTTCACAGAGAAGAAATTTTAAATTTTAATGAAGTCTAGCTATCACTTCTTTTTTTCATGGATTGAGTCTTTGGGGTTGTATCTAAAAAGTCATTGCCAAACTTAAGGACTTTTAGATTTTCTACTATATTTTTTTCTGGGAGCTTTATATTTTGAGTTTTACAGATAGTTTGGTAATCCATTTTAGGTTAATTTTACTGAATGGTGTAAGGTCTAGGTCTAGATTCTTTTTTTTCCTTTTTTTTTTTTTGGATGTGGATATCCAGTTGTACCAACACCATTTGTTGTTTTCTCATTGTATTGCTTCTGATCCTTTGTCAAAGATCAGTGAACAATATTTATGTGAGTCTTTTCTGGGCTCTCTCTCCTCTTCCATTGATCTATTTGTCTATTCTTTTGTCAATTCCACACTGTATTGATTACTGACTTGAAGTCTTGAAGTTAGGTAGGGTAATCCTCCAACTTTACTCTTTTTTAATATTGTGTTGGCTATACCGGATCTTTTGGCTTTTTGTATAAACTCTAGTAACAGTTAATAATACCCACAAAATAACTTGCTGAGATTTTTATTGGGATTGCATTGAATCTATAGATCAGGCTGGGAGGAGCTGACATCTTCATAATACTGAGTCTTCATAGTAAGCTTTCAAATTAAGTAGGTTAAGTCCTTTTTGTTTTGTTATAATTACTTTGCTAATGTAAATTATTTGCCTTTCCATATAAATTGTAGAATCACATCATTTTGTCTAAAAACCGAGCTGAGATTATGATTGGGGTAGGTATTACTTAGACTCTATAGCTCAATTTTAGGAGAAATAATATCTTTATAATATTGGAGTCTTCTTCTGATCTATAAGGTAGTCGATGCTTCATTTATTTAGGTCATCTTTAATTATCAATGTTCTCTAATTTTAGTGTATTCATACATATTTTGTTAAATGTATCTCTAAATATTTTAATTTATGACAGTACTGCAAATTCCATTTGTAATTGTTTGTTGGTAGAATACAGACAATCTGTGCATGTGTATTTATATTGTCTTCTCTAACCTTGCAAATCTCAGTTTTCACTTAGTCACAGTTGCAAAGATTCTGTAAGATAGATTTATCTATCTATCTATCTATGACAATGTCGTCTGAGAACATAGTGCTTTTAAATTCTTCCTTTTTATTCTGAATTAATTTTATTTCTCTTTCTTGCTTTTTTTATTGAACTGGCTAGGATGGCCCATATAATACTGAATGCAATTGGTGAGAAGAAACCTTCAAATAATCTGTACCATTTTATATTTCTGCCAGCAGTATAAGAATTCCATTGTTCCACTACCTTATCAGCATTTTTATCAAGAATTTTTATCACTGTGTCTTAAAGGATTATTTATCTACATATTTAGTCTTTATAATATCTTTTGATTTATATTTCATGGTAACGCTTGCCTCAAAAAATAAGTCAGAACATCCTGCTTCCTCTTCTATATTCTAAAAGTGTTTGTATAGAGTTGTCATTGTTTCTTTTAAAAAAATATATTAGGTCAGATCCACATGGCCCTTGGTTTCATCCAGTTCCTTTTTCCAACCCCTTATCCTAAATAGTATTTATGTTGGCTAGTGTCCAGACCTCCATTTGGGAGAACTTGGTACCTAGTATTGAATACTTTTTTTGGAGGCTCTCTCGGGTGTATAAGCAGCAATTTAATTGTTCCAGATAGTCTGGTGACATCTATGGAATAAAATGACACTGAGTGACTGAAATTGACACTAGTCTAATACTTAGTGACTATTCATTATCTAGGTGCTCAAGTATTCCATTATAAATCCAGATATAGTAGCCTGAAGGGAAGTTTATCTCCCCTCTTGTCAATCATGGTGCTCATCAGATGACAGAATCCTCTGTCATCTCACAAATGAGGTAGCCCTCTACTTCGCTATGGATGCAAAGACCCACTTCAATAAGCCCTAATCAATCTTTACATGTTCTCTGTTTGTGTCAGCTGCCAAGGTGGTAGATGGCATGGTGACTCAGAGCACAGAGTGGGTCATTTGGCAACTGAAAGACTGACCTGTTCTTATGTCATAAAGCAAGGCAGTTCAGAACACAATAAACAGACTTTGGTTTCTGGTCTGACATGCAAAGGGCTTGGAAGTAATCAATCTCATTTTCCCAACAAGAATAAAATCAAACAAACTGAAAACCAACAACTCTCTTAGCTCAATCAGATAATAGAAATCATAAGACAAACCCGGAAAAACAGACAGGCAGATGCCGAGAATCACGGCTCACCAGGAGCAGATGAAGAAGGCAGATGCCCACAGCTGAAGTCAGTGTTGGTAGCAATTCTTTAACTATAATTCACAAATTGCTAGAGGCTCAGTATGGACTAGCTTTAGAGTTTAAAACTCTGAAGAAGACCAGTCTTGGAGAGTCCCCATACTTTTTAGAGTTTTACTTGCATCATTGCTACCAGATTCTCACTATGAAGATCACAGAAAAGTCCTTTAGTTATTTTCTCAGAATAGAGGGACAAGTAGCCATTTTTGAAATATGCTCAGAACACCCTCCTCTCCTCAACAAGGACTACCTACCCTCAAAGAAAACTATTTTACCAGAGCTTAATTCTGATGGGGTTTTGCCAAAGCCCAAATGACCTCGGGAAGGGAAAAACCCAATTCAAGCCTCCTTTAGACTTTGACATGGGAAAACAAATTTGTAATTTCCGTTCATTAAAAGACTAAGACCTGTTAATACTGCAGCAATAGTGCTCTTGCAAAACAGCAAGGAGTTAAAGCTAAAAGAACTGTAAGGCTCAGATCCTATATCTGGAGGCTATCAACACCCCAAGACAATAGGGGACAAAAACAAGAACACTATAAGCAATTTTATCCTCTGATATCACAGAGGATACAGTAAACACAGCTTACCTCTTGGCCAAATAAACATTAAAATTTACACAAAAGATCTACCTCAGATTCCTTCTGATATATTTAGCATTCAATAAGTTACATTGAAAGGGAAAATAACAGTGTGGGGAAACAAAGCGAGCATCAGAGCCAGATTCAGAATTGGCAAAGATTTTAGAATTACCAGACTTGAAGTTTAAAATGCTTGCGATTAATAGGCTAAAGACTCTAAGGGAAAAAGTAAACAATATGTAAGAACAGATGGGTAATAAGCAGAGCGATGACAATGCTAAAAAAGAATCAAATGGAAATAGAAATAAAAACACCATAATAAAAACAAATAATGCTTTGATGGGCTCATCAATAGATTAGGCATAGCTAGGAAAGAATTGGTGAACTCAAAGACATGACAATATGAACTCCCAAATGTTACATGGAAAGAGATCAAAGATTTTTTTTAAGATGGAACAGAATATCTAAAGACTGTGAGATAACTTATAAAGGTGTAACATACACATAATGGGAAAACCAAAAAGAGAAGGAAGCACAAAAAAGAGAAATATTCGAAGTAATAATAGCTGAAAATTTTTCAAAATTAATAACAGGCACCAAACTACAAATCAGGAAACTAAAAGAACACTTAGGATAAATACCAGAGACTATATATCTAGGCATATAGAATTCAAACTGCAGAGAATTAAAAACTAAGAGAAAACCTTGAAAGAAGGTCAGTTATGGGGGCATTATATAGAGAGAAAGAGTAAGAATTACATGATACTTATCTTCAGAAATTATGCAAGAAAAAGACAGTGGAATGAAATATTTACTGTTGAAAGAAAAAATCAACTAACCTAAAAATCTGCATCCAGTGAATAATTCTATGCCTACAAATTTGATAACATAGATGAAATGGACCAATTTCTTAGAAGACACAAACTTCCAAAACTCTCACAAAGAAGAATAGACTATCTGAGTAGGCCTGTATCTAATAAATAATAATTAACAACCTTCCTTTAAAAGCTCAAAGCCCATTCACTGGTGAAGTCTACCAAACATTTAAGATAGAAATTCTCTACAATATTTTCAGTAAAATAAGGTGGAAATGTTGAATATTTTCTAGCTCATATTATAAGCCAGCAGTGAGTGAAGACTAAAACCAGGCATAGACATTATAAGATAGGAAAACTGTAGACCAATATTTTTCATTAATATGAATTTAGAAGTTCCTCAACAAAATATTAGCAAATAAAATTCAATAATATATAAAATGAATTACACATATTACCAAGTAGGATTTATCCCAGGTTTGTCTGGCTGTTTCAACAATGAAAACAAATTAATGTAATCCATCTCATCAACCCTAAAAAAGAAAATTATATGATCATATCAACAGATGCAGAAAATTCATTTGACAAAATCTAACATCTTACAACTCTCAGCAAATAAGGAATAGAGGGAACCTCCTCAAGTTGATAAATAACATCTACAGAAAACCAATAGTTACCATGAAACTTAACGCTGAGAAATTAAATGCCTTTCCTCTGATATAGAGCAAAAGGGAAGGCCATATCTCTCACCACATGCCTATTCAACATCATACTAAAAATTCTAGCTAATGGAATGAGATATAAAAAGAAAATAAAAAGCAAAGAAATTGAGAAAGGAAATAAAACTATCCTTTTTTTTTTTCTTTTTGGCATATGACATGATTGTCTATGTAGAAAAACCCAAAGAATTGACGAGAACAAGACAATCTCCTGGAACTAATAAGTGATTATTTTCAAGATTGAAGAATCTAAGATTGTCATTAAAAAAGTCACTTGCATTCCTATAAGACAACAAAGAACAATTAGAATTTGAAATTAAAAACCTACTATTTACATCAACACCAAAATAATGAAATACTTAGGTATAAATCTAACAAAATAATACAAAATCTATAGAAGAAAAATTATAAAACCCTGAAGAAAGAAACAACTAAGTAAATGGAGAGATATCCCATGTTAAAGGATAAGAACATTCAACATGCTTAGATGTTAGTCTACTCCAAATTGATCAATGGATTTAACATGATCGCTATTAAAATCTCAGCAAGTTATACTGTCTACACCAACAAACTCATTGTAAAGTTTACATGGAAATACAAAGATCAAAAATAGCCATTTTAATACTGAGAAGAACAAACTTAGAGGACTGACACTACCTGGCTTCAAGAATTATTATAAAGCTACAGTGATCAAGATATTGTGGTACTGGTGAAAAAATTGACAAGTTAATCAGTGCAACAAAATGGAAAGCCCAGAAGTAGGCCCACACAAGCATCTGATCTTTGACAAAGGAACAAAGACAATAAAATAGAGCAAAGATAGCTTTTCAACTAATGATGCTGGCACAATTGGACATCCACAATAAAAGAAAAAGGAAGGCATGTAGCTGCAGATCTTTACCTCTCACAAAAATTAACTTAAAATGGATCACAGGTCTAAATATAAAACACAAAGCTAAAAACTTCTAGACAATACACAGGAGAAAATCTAGATGTCCTTGGGTTTGGCAATGAGTTTTTAGGTAACACCAAAAGCATTATCCATGAAAGAACAAATTGAACAGTTTGACTGTTAAAACTAAAAATTTATGCTCTGTGAAAGAAAATCAAAAGCATGAAAAAAAAGATTCAAAGAAAATACTTGCAAAAGATGTATCTGATAAAAAAAAAACAGTTTAGCCAAAACATAATAAGAACTATTAAAATTCAACAATAGGAAAATAAGAAACACAATAAAAATGAGTGAGTTAGGCAGATAATTTGCCAAGGAAGACATATTTCTGGCAAAGAAAGCATATAAGAAGTCTGGCAGCCTATATCAAACAAGAATTGAAAATTATGAGATTTACAATGAGATGCCACTACACACTACTAAAAGAACCAAAACCCAAATCACTGACAATATCAAATGCTGGTGAGGACAGACTCTTGTTCATTGCTGGTGAGAATGCAAAATGATACACTCACTTTGGAAGACAGTTTGGCAGTTTTTTATAAAGTTGAATGTGCTTATCACTACACTATCCAGTAATTATGCTCCTTGATATTTACCCAACTGGTATGAAAACTTATCTGTACACAAATGGTATAGCAGTTTTATTCATAATTTCAGACACTTGGAAATAACCAAGGTGTACTTCAATAGCTATGTGGATAAACTTGGTATATACATAGAATAATTGTTGGAGAGAAAGAAATAAGCTATCAAGCCATGAAAAGACATGGAGAGAGATTAAATACGTAGTGCTAAATTAAGGAAGCCAGTTTGAAAAGTTACACTGTGTGATTCCAACTATACAACATTTTGGAAAAGGCAAAAATATGGAGACAGTAAAAAGATGGGTTGTTGGCAGGATTTCAGGAAGGGAGATGAATACATAGAGCCTAGGGTATCCTTATGGCAGTGGAATTATTTTGTATGATCCTAGAATGGTGGATATTACATTATTGTATTGGTGGAAGTAACACCAAGTGACATTATGCATTTGGAAAAACCGTAGAACCATACAACAGAAAGAGTGAAAGGTCATGTAAACTGCAGACTTAATTAATTAATTGTTCAAAATGTACTGTACTAGTGCAAGTTGTTAATAAAAGGGAAAATTGTATGTGGCTTGATGAGACAGGGTATATACGAACTCTGTTCAGTTTTTGTCTATACCTAAAACTACACTAAAATCTTTCAATTAAATAAAATCAATGTTTTTGTACTCAGATGTCCCAATTTGTAAAAAAAGTCAGATGTGTGCACACAAATTTCAAGGAAGTTTTCTCCATAGAAATGCAAGGTTAGGCTGAGTGCAGTGGCTCACACTTATAATCCCAGCACATTTGGAGGCCGCGGTGAAAGAATTGCCTGAGCCTATGGGTTCGAGACCAGCCTGGACAACTTGGCAATACCTAATCTCTACATTAAAAAGAAAAATTAGCCAGGCATGGTGATGTGTGCCAAGTTTCTGCTACTTGGAAGGCTGAGGGGGGAGGATCGCCTGAGCCCAGCAGGTTGAGGTTGCAGTGGCTGGGCGCATGCCACTGGTCTCCATCCTCGACAAGAGAGTGAGACTCTATATGAAAAAAAAAAAAAAGGAAAAGAAATGCAAGGTTGATATACTAATCACTTTCGTATTTGGGGTTTGTATGTGTTTTCATGCATTACTCATGTAATTTTGAACATCTAGCTTCCTCCCTTTCAACTTCAGATAAACCCTACTGGAGATAGACGTTACTCTTTTATATTTTCTAGTATTTCTTCTATTTCACAGTCATTGTAATAAAAGACATTTGTACATACATATATTTATCTTGGCAGCTTTGTGGTTAAAAGGTATTCTATGGGAGGCATAGTAGAATCTCCTCACTGCTCCTCTTCCACGTTGCCCTACACATCATTTACTGTAGATGAAAAAATATCAGAATAATGAAAATAGTAAAATGAGCATCATTTGAACATATCACACATATTTAACCATTCTTCACTTTTTTTAAACCATACTTACTTTCTCTAATAGTTTTTCTTATTTTACAAATATCACTTTAACTACAAATATGTAAGTAAATGCTTCAGTGTGTATCTTTTGCCTATATGAGCAATTTCCTACCTCTCCCAAAAACACACAAAGAAAATAATGATTTTTCTTAACATTTCTAACGTCCAGTCCCTAATTCATGTTTCTGCTGCTGTTAGTGTCTGTTGCAGCTTTTCGCTCCAACCACTCACTGCAGGGGACCGTGAAGCCCACACCTCTGAGGATCTGAGCAACACCTGGGCAGCCAGGACCCGACCCAAGGCTGAAATGGGAAAACACGACCTCCCCGAAGGCAAGGGGTGATGGGAATGGTAGTTCCCGACGTCGGTGGCCTGCCGCGCAGCACTCTGGGAAGGGGTTCCCAGCGCCCACCCTGCGCAGGCGCAGGCCCAGCCCCGCCCCCGGCGTCCGCCCTCTTGGCCCGAAAGGCAGGCGTCCGCCTTCCTAGGTCTGCGCGGGAGAGGAGGCCACGCACCTGGGGTGAGAGCGCTGGCGTTGGGGCTCCGCCGGGCTGCGGGGCTTTGGGACGGGCGCGCCTGCGTGCCGGGTGCGGGTGCCG
>NW_007156064.1:0-1289 GCF_000164805.1 Carlito syrichta | reverse complement strand
TTCCTGATAGCAGACCTCCCTGAAACCCGGAGCTGCCAGTACCTGCCTGAAACCTTGGGATCACATATTCAGAGGGATCAGTGCTCAGATCTCCCTACATGACTGTGAGGTGAATGTGTACGTGACTGTGAAGTGAACGCGTACAGAATCTCACCAAGTGGTAACTCTATCTTGAGATTTGTGCAGTCTCCAGTTCCATGATTGGGACTGAGGCTTCTGGACCCTCCAGCACGGTTGAGCCTGCCTCTCACCTCAAGGGCACAGATTCCTATTCGGGGGCAGTGATGTCCAGTAGAAAGTCGATGAAAAACACAGCCTCATTTAGAATTTTTCAGCAGCTACAGTCAAAGGAGGCAGGCAGAGCGAATTTTGCTGATGTGTTTACCTTGAGTCATTACATTCAAAATGCTACCTTGACTCATGGCTCTGGCCACACTTAAGGTGTTGAGTGATTGCATGGAGCTAATGGCTACAGTATTGGATAGCATGTTTCTGGTGAATTCCAAGAGTCAGGCTTAGGGTGCCAGGTAAAGTTTCAGGTGAAGTGAATTTGTTTTTCAGGCCCAAGTCCCAGCCCTTCTGAAAGAAAGCAACTGTGATAACAGGCTGGAAAGAGGGAGTCCATGCCAGATCCTGCCACTGAGAATGGCCCGTTTGACAGAGACCTGTTCCAGAGCTTCAGGGCAGAGACAGAGGATTCTAGAAAGGCACAGGTTCTGATTTGCTTCACTTGAGGCAGTGCTTGGTTCCCTGAGTAGCATGAATAAGACTTATAATGTTACCACATTCAGGAGCTGTTGTTATGGACTGTGTCACCAGGGATAATGTGCACTAACTTGCAGAAGCTGGTGACCTGGGGTTGAGAGGGTTGAGTGTCAAGCTGAGGAGAGAAAGGTACTTTACAAAAGTGCTGGTGAGGTCATGGTGTCCAGAGAAGATGTAGTCAGCTGACAAAATCCTAAACGACACCCCATTTTCTTCATTTTCCCGTTACTTTTTCTGTACTTTGAGTAGCTGTCATACTACGTTCATTACTACACGTGGCATTTAGAGTTATACTGACACTCCTTTCTTGAACATAGATAATAACAAAATGATACCAGAGGGAGGGAGTTTTCTATGCTGGAAACCCCAAAATATGAGGGGGAACCCCCCCAAAAAAATCAGTTATCATTTGGAGGGCAGACCCCTTGTAGTACAGGCTTTTCCCACTACGTAAGTGTTCTGGGAACCAACTAGCATCAATGTACCAGCTAGCACTGTTGTAAGAGACTATGTTTGGCTTCAGT
>NW_007156063.1:0-322 GCF_000164805.1 Carlito syrichta | reverse complement strand
AGGAATGGAGAGGAATGGAATGGAGTGGAATGGATTGGAAAGGATTGGAATGGAATGGAAAGGAATATAGAGGAATGGAGAGGAATGAAATGGATTGTAGTGGAATGGATTGAAATAGAATGAAAAGGTATAGAAAGGGAAGGAATAGAATGGAGAGGAATGGATTAGAATGGAATGGAAAGTGTTGGAATGGAATAGAATGGAATGGAGAGGAAACGAATGGAATGGAATGGAATGGAAAGCAATTCAGAGGACTGGAAAGGAGAATAATGGAAGAAGTGGAATGGAATGGAATGGATTGGAATGGAATGAAACATACAGG
>NW_007156062.1:0-4274 GCF_000164805.1 Carlito syrichta | reverse complement strand
TCAGCTGACCAGTCGACTCGCCTATCGGCCAACTAAGTCAGTTGACCAATTGTCTCACTCACTGGTGAACTAGTTAATTCAGCTGACAATTCGGCTCACTCCCTGGTAGACTAGCTAAGTCAGCTAACTTGTCAGCTCACTCACTGGTTGACTAGTTAAGTCAGATAATCGGTCATCCTACTAGCCATTCAACCAGTTAAGTTAGCTAACCAATCTGCTGACTAGTGGGCCAACTTGTCAGTCGACAATTTAGGTCAGTTAACTAATCGGGTGACTAGTTAGGTCAGGAAATTAGTCAGCTAACTAGTTAACCAAGCTAACTAGTGGTCCACTCGTCAGTCAAATACTTATCCCAGCTTAATAGTCGGCCGACTATGTGGCCAAAATTTTATGCCAGCAAACAAGTCGGCTGAGTAGTCAGTCAACATATTAAACCAAGTAATTAGTCAGCCGACTCATTAGCCAACAAGTTAAGTCACCTTGCTAACTCATTAACCAATAATTTAAAAAAGTTAGTTAACTGGTTAACCAACTTGTTAAGTCAGCTAGCTATCTAGGTAGCTAGCTAGTTTATCCAGTTAGTTAAGTCATCTGGCTAGCTAGGTAGCTTGCTGGTTAATTCAACTAGTTAATTCAGCTTGCTTGCTAGTTAAGTCAGCGAGTTAACTCAGTTGGCTCGCCAGCTGCCAAGCTGTATAGCTGACTAATTACGTCAACTGGCTAGCCAGTTAGCTAGTTAGTTAAGTAACCTGGTTAAGTCAGCTAACTAACAAGTTGACTAGCTAGTTAGCTAGGCAGTTAAATCAGCCTGCTAGAAAGCTGGCTACCTGATTAATTCAACTAGTTAGGTCAGATGGCCATCCAGCTGGCTGGCTTGGTTGTAAGCTAGTTAAGTCAGCTGGTTAGCCAGCTGGCTAGCTAGTTAAGTCAGCTAGATAATTCAGCTGGCTTCCCAGCTGGCTGGCTAGGTAACTAGATAGTTAAGTCAGCTAGCTAGTTAGCTGGCTAGCTGGTTAAGTCAGTTTGTTAATTCAGCTGGTCATCCAGCTTTCTAGATAATAAAGTCAGATAGTTAAGTCAGCTGAAGAGAGAGCTGGCTAACTATGTAGCTAGCTAGTTAAATCAGCTAGTGAACTCAGCTGGAGAACTGGGTAGCTAGATTGTTAAGTCAGCTAGTTAAGTCAGCTGGATAGCTGGTTAAGGCAGTTAATTAAATCAGCTTGCTAGCCAGCTGCCTATGATGGTAACTATCTAGTTAAGTCAGCTGGTAGCCAAATGGCTAGCTAGTTAAGTCACCTAATTAAGTCAGCTCGGTGGCCAGTTGGTTAGCTAGATAGGTAGTTAAATCATCTGGCAAGCCAGTGGGCTATGTAGGTAGATAGCTAGTTAAGTCATTTGGCTAGCAATTAGGCTTCCTAGTTATAAGAACTAGTTAAGTCAGCTGGATATTCAGCTGTCTAGCTAGGTAGAGAGCTAGTTAAGTTTGTTGGCTAACCTGCTGACTATTTCATTATGTCAGCTAGGTAAGTCAGTTGGCTAGGCTGCTGGCTAGCTAGGTATCTAGGCAATTAAGTCAGTTGGCTCTCCAGTTGGCCAGCTAGTTAAGTCAGGTAGTTTACTTATCTGGCTTACCAGCTGGGTAGCTAGTTAAATCAGTATGTTAATCAGTTGTCAAGCCAGCTGGCTAGGTAGTTAAAAAACTAGTTAAGTCAGATGGGCAGCCATCTGATTCGCTAGACATTTCAGCTAATTAAGTCAGTTGGCTAGCTAGGAAGCTAGTTATTTAAGTCAGTTAGATATGTCAGCGAGCTAGCTAGTTAAGCCAGCTAGTTAAGTCAACTAGCTATATGATAGCTAGCTAGGTAGCTAGCTAGTAAAATCAGCTAGTTATGGCAGCTGGCTAGGTAGGTAGCTGACTAGTTAACTCAGTTAGTTAGGTCGGCAGCCTAGCTAGTTAAGTGAGTTAAGTCAGCTTGCTAGTCAGCTGTCTAGCAGGATAGCTAGCTAGATAAATCTGCTGGCTAGCCAGCTGGTTGCTTCTTTACATCAGCTAGTTAAGTCAGTGGCAAGCCAGCGTTATACATTGGTAGCTAGCTAGTTAAATAAGCTGTCTAGCCACCTGGCTAACTAGTGATGTCACCTACTTAAGTCAGATGGTTAGCCAACTGGCTAATGAGTTAAGTCACCTAGTGGAGTCAGCTGACTAGCCAGTTGCTTAGGTGGCTAAGTCAGCTAGTTAATTGAAATGGCTAGCCATCTGCCTAGCTAGGTACCCAGCTACTTAAGTCAGCTGGCTAGCCCGCTATCTAGCTTGTTATATCAGCTAGTTAAGTCAACTGGCTAGCCCCCTGGTTAGGTAGGTAGCTAACTAATTAAGTCATCTGGCTAACCCACTGTCTAGCTAGTTAAGTCAGCTAGTTAAGAGAGCTGGCTAGCCTGCAGGCTAGATTGGTGGCTAGCTAGTTAAGCCAGCTGGATAGTCAGATGGCTATCTACTTAAGTCAGCTCATTAAGTCAGCTGGTTCACTGGCTGGCTAGCTAGGTGGCTGCCAAGTTAAGACGGCTGGTTAACAGGCTGGTCAGTTATGTGGCCATCTAGTTAAGGGGTTAGCTAGCCGGCTGACCAGCAGGGTTTCTTGCTAGTTAAGCTGGCAGGCTATCAGATTGTCCAGCCAGCTGGTTGGCTATTTAATTCAGCTAGGTAAACAACTGGCCAGCCCTCTAACTACCTGGTTGGCTGCCTATCCAACTAGCCAGCCAAGTAGCTAGCTAGTTAAGACAGCTGAATAGCCATCTAGCCAAACAGGTAGCTAGCTAATTTAGTCAGTTAGCTAGACAGCTAGCCTGCCAATTAGCTAGTCAGCTGTCAAGTCAGTTACCTATTCAGCTAGCTAAGTCAGCTAGGTAGACAGTTTGCTTATCAAGTAGCTATTTTAGTCAACAAGCAAGTAAGCTAACTGATCAGCTGGATAGTTAAGTCAGCTAGCCAGCTAACTAGTCAGTTAGCTAGCTAATTAAGTCAGCTATATAGACAGCTAGGTATCTTCTTTTCTAGCTAGTTATGTCAGTTACATAGCCAGCTAGCTTGTCAGCTATCTAGTTAAGTCAGCTGGCAAATCAGCTACTTATTTAGCTAATAAGTGGGCTAGCAACTCAGCAAGATGGTCAGGTAATTATTGGCCTCTCTTGATTTCCATCAGTTTAACTAGTCTGTTCACTCACATGCTAACCAGTCAGCAAACTAGTCGGCTCACTTGCCAGCCAAAAGTTCAAGTAACTCATCGACTTACTCGCAGGCCAACAGGACAGCTAACTAGTCGGTTTGCATGCCAGCCAATTGTTAATTCAGCATGCCAATGGCTCTCTCACTGACTGACTAGTTAAGGCATCTCACCCATCGGCTCACTCGACGGCCAACTAGTTAATTCTGCTCACAAGTGTGCTCATTGAAGGGTGACTAGTCAAGTCTTCTGACTGGTTGCCTCACTCACCAGCCAACTAAAGTCAGCTGACCATTCAGCTCATTCAATTGTAGGTTAGTTAAGTCAGCTGACCAGTTGGCTCACTTGCTGGCTGACTACTTATGTCAGCTTACCAGTCGGCTCAATCACTGGTTGACTTGTTAAGTCAACTGACCAGTTGACTCTCTCACACCCCAACTAGTTAAGTCCACTCACCTGTTGGCTCACGCAATGGCCGACTAGTTAAGTCAGGAAATCTGTCCGCCAACTAGCCTTCCAAATAGTAAAGTGAGCTAAAAAATCGTCCGACTAGTCGACAAACTTGTCAGCAGACAAGTTACCACAGCTAACTAGTTGGCTGAGTAATTAGGTCAGTTAACTTCTCGGCCAACTAGTCAGTCAACTAGTTAGCTCAGCAAAAGAGCAGAAAAGTATTTACAATTGCTAACTAGAGGGCCAACTCGTCAGTCAACTTGTTAACCCAGCTAACTAGTCAATTGACTAGTCGGCCGACTTGTTAAGCCAGCTAACAAGTCTGCTGAGTAGGCAACCAACGTGTTAAACAATCTATGTAGTCGGCTGACTCGTGAGCCCACAAGTTAATTCACCTAGCTAATGTGTTAACCAACTAGTTAAGTCAGCTAGTTAACTAGTTTACCAACTAGTTAAAACAGTTAGCTAACTCATTAACCAAATCGTTAAATCAGCTAGCTATCTCGTTTGCCAACTAGTTGTCAGCTAGCTAAGTCAGCTATCTAACCAGCTAGCTAGCTAAATAACCTAGTTACGTCAGCTAGCTCACTAGTTAGCGAA
>NW_007156061.1:0-773 GCF_000164805.1 Carlito syrichta | reverse complement strand
TTAAGTCAGCTGGCTAGACAGCTGGCTAGCTAGGTAGCTAGATAGTTATGTCAGCAGTCTAGACCATGAGCTAGCCAGTAATTCACCTAGTTAAGTCAGTTGGTTATCCAGCTGGCTAGTCAGGTAGCTTGCTAATTAACTGAGTTGGCTTGACAGCTGGGTAGCTAGTTAAGTCACCTAGTTTAGTCAGCTGGCAGCCAGCAGGCTAACTATATAGCAAGCAATTTAATTAAGCTGACTAGCAAGCAGGTCAGCTATTTATGTCAGCTAGTTAAGTCAGCTGGCTAGCCAGTTGGCTAGCTAAGTAGCAAGCTAGTTATTTCAGTTGGTTATAAATCTTGCTAGGTAATTATGTCAGCTAGTTAAGTCAGCTGGATAGCCACCTAGCTAGCTTCATAGAGAGTTAGTTAAGTCAGCTGACTAGCCAGCTGGCTAACTATTTAAGTCAGCTAGTTGAGTCAGCTGGTTAGCCAGTTGGCTAGAAGGATAAGTCAACAAGTTAATTCAGCTAGCTTCCCAACTGGTTAGCTAGGTAGCAAGCTAGTTAAGTAAGCTGGCTAGCCAGCTGGTAGAAAGTTAAGTCAGCTAGCTAATTAAGCTGTCTTCCCAGCTACCTAGCTAGGTAGCTAGCTAATTAAATCAGCTGGCCAGCGAGTACTCTATCTACATAAGTCAGCTAGTTAAGTCAGCTGACCAGCCAGCTGGCTAGTCAGATAAGAAAGCTAGTTAAGTCAGCTGCCCAGGCATCTGGCTATCTAGGTAGTTAGCTAGTG
>NW_007156060.1:0-852 GCF_000164805.1 Carlito syrichta | reverse complement strand
CTGGCTAGCTAGGTAGCTAGATAGTTATGTCAGCAGTCTAGACCATGGGCTAGCCAGTTAATTCACTTAGTTAAGTCATTTGGTTATCCAGCTGGCTAGTCAGGTAGCTTGCTAATTAACTGAGTTGGCTTGACAGCTGGTTAGCTAGTTAAGTCACCTAGTTTAGTCAGCTGGCAGCCAGCAGGCTAACTATATAGCAAGCAATTTAATTAAGCTGACTAGCAAGCAGGTCAGCTATTTATGTCAGCTAGTTAAGTCAGCTGGCTAGCCAGTTGGCTAGCTAAGTAGCAAGCTAGTTATTTCAGTTGGTTATAAATCTTGCTAGGTAATTATGTCAGCTAGTTAAGTCAGCTGGATAGCCACCTAGCTAGCTTCATAGAGAGTTAGTTAAGTCAGCTGGCTAGCCAGCTGGCTAACTATTTAAGTCAGCTAGTTGAGTCAGCTGGTTAGCCAGTTGGCTAGAAGGATAAGTCAACAAGTTAATTCAGCTGGCTTCCCAGCTGGTTAGCTAGGTAGCAAGCTAGTTAAGTAAGCTGGCTAGCCAGCTGGTAGAAAGTTAAGTCAGCTAGCTAATTAAGCTGTCTTCCCAGCTACCTAGCTAGGTAGCTAGCTAATTAAATCAGCTGGCCAGCGAGTACTCTATCTACATAAGTCAGCTAGTTAAGTCAGCTGACCAGCCAGCTGGCTAGTCGGATAAGAAAGCTAGTTAAGTCAGTTGCCCAGGCATCTGGCTATCTAGGTAGTTAGCTAGTGAAGTCAGCAAGTTAATTCAACTGGCTAGCTAGGTAACTAGCTAGTTAAGTCATTTAGTTAAGTCAGCTGTTTAGCCAGGTGCAAAGCAGGGTAGCTAGC
>NW_007156059.1:0-787 GCF_000164805.1 Carlito syrichta | reverse complement strand
AGTCAGCAAGGTAATTCAACTGGCTAACTAGGTAACTAGCTAGTTAAGTCACTTAGTTAAGTCAGCTGTTTAGCCAGGTGCAAAGTAGGGTAGCTAGCTAGTTAAGTGACACACTTAAATAAACTTGCTGGCCAGCAAGTTAGCTATGTAGTTAGGTAGTTAACTCAGCTGGCAAGCCTGCGGGCTATGTAGGTAGATAGCTAGTTAATTGAGCTGGCTAGCCATGAGGCTATCTTACTCTGTCACCTAGTTAAGTCAACTGGCTATCCAGCTGTCTATTTAGGTAGCTAGCTAGTTAAGTCTGTTGGCTAAGAGCTGGCTACTTCGTTAAATCAGCTAGTTAAATCAGCTGTCTAGGCTGCTTGCTAGCTAGGTAGCTAGGCAATGAAGTCAGCTGGCTAGCCAGCTGGAAAGCAAATTATGCCAGCTAGTTTAGTCAGCTGCCTAGTCAGCTGGCTTGCTAGTTAAATCAGCTCGTTAAGTCAGTTTTCTAGCAAACTGGCTATCTATTAAAAAGCTAGTTATGTCTGTTGCATAGACAGGTGGCTCGCTAGTTATTTCAGCTAGTTCATTCAGCTGGATATCTAGGGAGCCAGCTAGTTAATTCAGCTAGATCTCAGTTAGCTTGCTAGTTAAGTCAATTAGTTAATTCTGCCAGCTATTTGATAGCCAGTGTGGGAGTTAGCTAGTTAAAGCAGCTAGTTAAGTCAGCAGACTAGGTAGGTAGCTAGCTAGTTAAGTCAGCTATTTAGGTAAGCTGGCTGGCTAGTTAAGTCACCTTCTTAAG
>NW_007156058.1:0-582 GCF_000164805.1 Carlito syrichta | reverse complement strand
CCTAAGTAGTTGAGTCAGCTAGCTAAGTCAGCTAGTTAAGTCAGCTACTAATTTAGTCAGCTGGTTAAGACAGCTAGCTAGCTAGTGAGCTAATGGGTGAAGTCAACAGGAGGTATCAGGTAGTTTGCTAGGAAACTAATGGGTTAAATCAGCTGGTTGAGTCAGCTAGCTAGCTAGTTAGCAAACGGTCTGAGTCAGCTGGTTGAGAAGGCTTGCTAGATAATTAGCTAATGAGTTAACTCAGCTGGATAAATCAGCTAGCTAGCTAGTTAGTTAACTAGTTAAATCAGCTGGTTGTGTGAGATAGGTAGCTCATTAGCAAACGAGTTGAGTCAGATAATTAAGTCACCTAGTTAACACGTTAGATATCGAATAAACTAAATAATTAGCTAGCTGATTACTATTTAAGTCACTTTGCTAGCTGGTAACTAGCTAGTTATCTATGTAAGTCAGCTTGCAAGCTACGTACCTAGCTAGTTAGCTAGCTATTTAAGTCAGCTGGTTAGCTAGATAGCTAGATAGGCAACTAGTTAAGGCAGTTGGCTAGGTAGCTGGCTTGCTATTTAGTGAGCTAGTTTCTTC
>NW_007156057.1:0-2911 GCF_000164805.1 Carlito syrichta | reverse complement strand
CAGCTGGCTATCCACCTGGCTAGGTAGCTACCTAGGTAGTTAGATCAGCCAGTTAGCCTACTGGCTAGCTAGTTAAGTCACCTAGTTAAGTCAGTTGGATAGACAGGGGGATAGTTAGGTTGCTAGATTGTTTAGTCACCTGTCTATCCCGCTGGCTATCTAGTTAAGTCACCAAATTAAGGCAGCAGGCTAGCCAGCTGGCTACCTAGGGAGCTGGCTACTTACATCAGCTGGCTAGACAGCTGTCTAGTTAGTTAAGTTGACTACTTAAGTCAGCTTGCTAGCCAGATGACTAGCTATATATCAACCTGGTTAATTCAGTTGACTAGAAAGCAGGCCAGCTGTTTAATTCAGCAAGTAACATCAGCTGACTAGAAGCTGGCTAGCTAGGTAGCAAGTTAGGTAAATCAGATGGCTAGCCATCAGTCTAGCTAATTAAGTGAGCAAGTTAAGTCAGCTGGCTAGGAAGCTAGCTAGCTAGGTAGAGAGCTAGTTAAGTCAGCTGTTTAGCCAACTGGCTAACTAGTTACATCAACTAGTTGAGTCAGTTGGCTACTCAGCAGACTAGCTGGTTAAGTCAACTAGTTAATCAGCTGGCTAGACAGCTGGCTAACTAGATAGCAAGTTAGTTAAGTCAGCTGGCTAGTCAGCTGGCTAGCTAGTAAAGTCAGGTAATTTATTCAGCTGGCTTCCCAGCTGGCTAGCTAGGTAGCTAGCTAGTATAGTCAGCTGGCTAGCCAGCTGGTTATTTGGTTAAGTCAGCTAGTTAATTCAGCTGGTCAGTCAGCTGGCTGAATAGTGAAGTCAGTTAATTAAGTCAGCTGGCTAGCCAGTAGGCTAGCTGGTTAAATCAACTAGTTAAGTCTGCTGTCCAGCAAGTTGTCTAGCTAGGATGCTAGCTAGTTAAGTCAGCTAGTTAAGACAGCTGGCCAGCCAGCTGGCTAGCTTGTTAAGTCAACTCTTAATTAGTTGGCCAGCCAGATGTCTAACTGTTTAAGTCAGCTAGTTAAGTCATCTGACCAGCCATCTGGCGAGCTACGTTGCTAGCTTGTCAAGTCATCTAGATAAGTCAGCTGGCCAGATAGATAGTTAGCTAGTTAAGTCAGCAAGTTAAGTCAGCTGGCTAGGTAGTTAAGTCAGTTAGTTATGTCTGCTGGCTAGCCATCTGCCTATCAGGGTAGCTATCTAGTTAAGTCATCTGGTTAGCCAGCTGGCTAGCTAGCAAAGTCACCTAGTTGAGTCAGTTCGCTGGCCAGCAGGTTAGCTAGGTAATTAAGTAGTTAACTCAGCTGGCAAACCAGCGGGATATGCTGGTATGTAGCCACTTAAGTCAATTGGCTAGCCTTTAGGCTATCTAGTTATGTCAGCTAGATAAGTCAACAGGCTAAACAGCTTTCTAGCTAGGTAGATAGCTAGTTAAGTCTGCTGGCTAGCCAGCTGGCTACATCCTTAAGTCAGCTAGGTAAATCAACCGTCTAGTCTGCTAGATAGCTAGGTAACTAGACAATTAATTCAGGTGGCTAGACAACTGGCCAGCCATTAAGTCAGCTACTTTATTCAGCTGACTATTCAGCTGCATAACTAGTTGTCAGCATATTAATTCAGTTTTCTAGTCAGCTGGCTAGCTTGTTAATTATCTATTTAAGTCAGATGGGCAGCCAGCTTGCTCGCTAGTTATTTCAACTAGTTAAGTCAACTGGCAAGCTTTGAAACTAGCTAGTTAAATCAGCTAGATATGTCAGTTAGCTGCCTAGTTAAGTCAGTTAGTTAAGTCACCTTGTTAACCAGTTTGCTACCTAGGTAGGTAGTCAGTTATGTCAGCAGTCTAGGAAGCAGTATACCTAGTTAAGTCACCTCATTAAATCAGCTGACTAGCAGGCTGGCTAGGTAAGTAGCTTGCAAATTAAGTCAGTTGGCTAGAAAGTTGGCTACCTAGACCATTGACCTAGTTAATTCAGCTGGATGGACAGCTGGCTAGCTATGTAGCTAACTAGTTAATCCAAGTGGCTAGAAAGCAGGCCACCTAGTTACGACAGCTAGTTAAGTCAGCTGACTAGCAAGCTGGCTAGCTAGGTAGTGACCTAGTTAAGTCTGTTGGCTAGCCAGCTTGCTAGCTAATTAAGTCAGCTAGTTAAGTAAGCTGGCTATCCAGATGGCTATTGAGTTAGAGAGCTAGTTAAGTTAGCTGGCTAGGCAGCTGGATAACTAGTTAAGTCATCTAGTTTAGTCTCCTGGCTGGCCAGCTGCTTAGATCGTTAATCAACTAGTTAAATCATTGGGCTAACCAGTTAGCTAGGTAGTTTAGTCAACTCATTAAGTCTGTTGCCTAGCCTGCTCACTAGCTAGTTAAAAAGCTAGTTAAGTCAGCTGGCTACAAAAATGTCTATCTAGCTATTTCAGCTTGTTAAGACAGCTGGCTAGCTAGTTAGTTATGTCAGCTATTTTTGTCAACTAGCTAACTAGTTAAGTCAGCTAGTCAATTGGGCTAGCTAGTTAGATAACTAGCTAGCTAGTTATTTCAGCTAGTATAGTCAGCTGGCTAGCTATGTAGCTACCTAGTTAAGTCAGCTGGCTAGCTAATTAAGTTAGTTAATTCACCTGGTTAGCCAGCTACCTAGCTGGGTAGCTAGCTAGTTAATTCAGCTGGCTAGCCAGCTGGCTAGCTAGTTAAGTCACCTAGTTATGGCAGCTCGCTTTTCAGCTGGTTAGCTAGGTAGTTGGGTAGTTAAGTCAGCAGAAAAGCCAGCATGACACATAGGCAGCTAGCTAGTTAAGTTAGCTGGATAGCCACCTGGCTAGCTAGTGATTTCAGCTAGTTAATTCAGCTGGCTAGCCAGTTGGCTAATGAGTTAAGTCAACTAGTTCTGTCAGCTGGCTAACCAACTGTCTAGTTGCTTAGGTCAGCTAGTTG
>NW_007156056.1:0-805 GCF_000164805.1 Carlito syrichta | reverse complement strand
GTTAAGTCAACTAGTTCTGTCAGCTGGCTAACCAACTGTCTAGTTGCTTAGGTCAGCTAGCTAATTCAAGTAGCTAGCAATCTGGCTAGCTAGAGCTAGCGAGATAAGTCAGTTGGCTAGCCAACTGGCTAACTGGTTAAATCAGGTAGGTAAGTCAGTTGGTTACCTACCTGTGTAGGTAGGTAGCTAGTTAATTAAGTCAGCTGGCTAGTCATCTGACTAGCTAGTTAAGTCAGCGAGTTAGTTAATTGAGCTGGTTAGTCATCTGGCTAGCTAGGTGACTGGTTAGTTAAGCCAGCTGGCTAGCCGGATGCTTATCTAGCTAATTTAGCTAGTTAAGTCAGCTGGGTAGCTGGCTGGTTAGCTAGGTCGCTGGAAAGTTTTGCCAGCATGTTAGCAGGCTGGTCAGGTATGTGGTCTGCTAGTTAAGTCAGCTGGATCGCCAGCTGATCAGCAGGGTGGCTGGCTAGTAAAACTGAATTGCTATCCTACTGTCCAGACTAGCTAGCTAGCTGGCTACCTAGCCAGCTACTCTGCCAGGTAACTAGCTATTTAAGACAGCTAGCCAGCCAACTATCTAGTCAGTTGGTTATGTCAGCTAGCTAGTTAAGTCAGGCAGCAAGTTAGCTTACAATTCAGCTAGCTAGTTAAGTCAGCTAGCTACTCAGTTTGCTAGTCAGCTATCTAGTTAAGTCAGCTATCAAGTCAGTTAGCTAGTCAGCGAGATAGTTAAGTCAGCTAGCCTGCTAACTAGCCAGTTAGCAAGCTAGTTAAGTCAGCTATCTAGACAGATACATAGCTTGTT
>NW_007156055.1:0-747 GCF_000164805.1 Carlito syrichta | reverse complement strand
TTAAGTCAGATGATGAAGAAGGGCTAGCTATCACGTTAGATAATGAGTAAGCTAACTAGTTAGCTAGCTGGTTAAATTAGCTAGCTAGCTAGGCAGTTAACTATCTACATGAGCTTGTTAGATAGGTAGTTAGCTGGCTAGCTTATTATTTAAGTCAGTCAGCTAGCTAGGTAGCTGGTTAGTCAGTTAATTATTAAATCAGCTGGCTAGCTATGTAGCTAGCTAGTTAATTCAGCTAGTTATGTCACCTGGCTAGCCAGCTGGCTAGCTGGGTAGTGAGCTATTTAAATCAGATGGCTAGGCAGGTGGCTAGCTGGTTAATTCCGCTAGTTAAGAGAACTGGGCAGCCAACTGACAAGGGAGGTAGCTAGCTACTTAACCCAGCTAGATAGCTACCTTCCTAGCTAGTGATGTGTGCGAGTTAAGTCAGCTGGATAGACAACTGGCTAGCTGGTTAAATCATCTCGTTTATTCATCTGTCTAGCCAGCTGAGTAGCTAGGTAGCTAGTTAGATAAGGCAGCTTACTAACCAGCAGTCTATCTGCTCAATTCACCTAGGTAAGTCAGCTGGCTAACCTACTGGCTAGGTAAGTAGATAGATAGATTAGTTAGCTGGCTAGCCAGCTTGCTAGCTTAAGTCAGCAAGATAAGTCAGCTGACTAGCCAGCTGGCTAGATAGGTAGCCAGCTAGTAAAATCAGCTGGGTAGCCAGCCGAGTAGCTGGTTAGCTCAGCTAGTTAAGTCAGC
>NW_007156054.1:0-820 GCF_000164805.1 Carlito syrichta | reverse complement strand
TTCAGCTGACTAACCAGTTGAGTAGCTAGTTAAGTCAGCACGTTAAGTCAGTTGTCAAGCCAGCTTGCTAGCTAGTTAAAATCTAGTTAGGTCAGATGGGCAGCCAGTTGGCTCGCTAGTTATTTCAGCTAGTTAACTCAGCTGGTTAGCTTGGAAGTTAGCTAGTTAAGTCAGCTAGATATGTCAGCTATTTAGCTAGTTTAGTCAGCTAGTTATGTCATCTAGCTATATGAGAGCTAGCTAGGTAGCTAGCTAGGTAAAACAGCTAGCCAGCTGACTAGCTTGTTAAGTCAGCAAGTTAAGTCAACTGTCTGGCATGCAGGTTATCTAGGTAGTTAGGTAGTTAAGTCAGCTGGCAGGCCAGCAGGCTATGTAGGCAGTTAGCTAGTTAAGTCAGCTGGCTAGTCATCAGGTGTCTAGTTATGGCAGCTAGTTTAGTCAGCTGGCTATCCAGGTGTCTAGCTAGGTAGCTAGCTAGTTAAGTGTGCTGGTTATCCAGCTGACTACTTCATTAAGTCAGCTAGTTAAGTCAGCTGGCTAGCCTGCTGGCTAGCTGTGTACTAGGCAGTTAGGTCACCTTGCTAGTCAGCTGGCTAGATATTCAATTTAGCTAATTAAGTCAGGTGGCAAGTGAGGATGCTATCTAGGTAGCTAACTAGTTATGTCAGCTGTCTAGACAGCTGACTAGATATTTTAGTGACCAAGTTAAGTCAGCTGACTAACCCGCTGGCTACTTAGGTAGCTTGCTATTTAAGTCAGCTGGATGGACAGCTGGCTAGCAGATAAGTCACCTAGAAATTCAGCTGTATAGACAGCTGGG
>NW_007156053.1:0-924 GCF_000164805.1 Carlito syrichta | reverse complement strand
TAAATCAGCTGACTAGCTAGGTAGCTAACTAGTTAAGTCAGCCAGTTAAGTCAGCTGGCTAGCTATTAAGTCAGTTAGTTAAGTCTGCTGGCTTGCCAGTTGCCTAGTTGGGTAGCTAGCTAGTTAAGTCAGCTGGCTAGGCAGTTGACTAGCTATTTAAGTCACCTAGCTAACTCAGCTCGCTAGACAACTTGTTAGTTAGGTAGCTAGGTAGTTATGTCAGCTGGTAAGCCAGTGATATACATAGGTAACTATCTAGTTAAGTCAACTTTCTAGCCAACTTGATATCTAGAGTTGTCATATAGTTAAGTCAGCTGTCTAGCCAGCTGGCTAACTAGTTATGTCAGCTAGTTGTGTCAGCTGTCTATCCAGCTGACTAGCTGGTTAAGTCAGATAGTTAATTCAAATGTCTAGCCAACTGGCTAGCTATGTAGCTCGCTAGGTAAGTAGGCTGCCTTGCCAGCTGACTAGGTGGTTAAGTCAGCTAGTTAAGTCAGCTCGATAGCAACCTGACTAGGTAGGTAGACAGCTAATTAAGTCAGCAGGCCAGCCGGCTGACTAGCTAATTTAGTCAGCGAGTTAAGTGAGCTGGCTAGTAAGTTGGCTAGCTAAGTGGCTATCTAATAAAATCAGTTGGCTAACCAGATGTCCATCTCGTTACATCAGCTAGTTAAATCAACTGGTTAGATGGCTGGTTAGCTAGGTGACTGGCAAGTTAAGCCACCTTGTTAGCAGGCTGTGCAGGTAGGTGGTCAGCTAATTTAGCCAGTTGGCTATCCCAATCTCCAGCTGGCCAGCTGTTTTTTTAAGCCTGTTTGCTATTCAGGTGGCCAGTCTGCTAGATAGTTAGCCAGTTGCCTAGCAAGATCTTCAGCCAGGTAGCTAGCTAGTTAAGACAGGTGGCTAGCATTGTAGCCAAACTGG
>NW_007156052.1:0-1918 GCF_000164805.1 Carlito syrichta | reverse complement strand
ACCAGATGTCCATCTCGTTACATCAGCTAGTTGAATCAACTGGCTAGATGGCTGGCTAGCTAGGTGACTGGCAAGTTAAGCCACCTTGTTAGCAGGCTGTGCAGGTAGGTGGTCAGCTAATTAAACCAGTTGGCTATCCAAATCTCCAGCTTGCCGGCTGTTTTTTTAAGCCTGTTTGCTATTCAGGTGGCCAGTCTGCTAGCTAGTTAGCCAGTTGCCTAGCAAGCTCTTCAGCCAGGTAGCTAGCTAGTTAAGACAGGTGGCTAGCATTGTAGCCAAACTGGTAGCTATCTAGTTAAGTCAACTGGCTAGCCAGCTAGCCACCAACTAGCTAATCAGCTAGTTAAGTCAGATAGCTAGCCAGCTAGCTAGTTAAGTGAGTTAGCAAGTCAGCTAATTATTCAGGTAGCTAGTTAAGTCCGCTAGATAGTCAGGTTGCTAGTCAGCTATCTAGTTAATTCAGCTAGCTACACAGCTAGCTATTCAGCTAGATAGTTAAGTTAGTCAGCAATTCAGCTAGTTACTTAGATAACTAGTTGACTAGCAACACAGGTACCTGGTGAGCTTACTAGTGGGCTCACTTGCTTTCCATCAGGTCAGCTAACTAGCAAACTCACTCGTCTGCCAACTGGTCAACAAACTATTCATCTCACATGCCAGCCAACAGGTCAACTAACTTGTCAGCTTGCTCCCAGGCCAAAAAGTCTGCTAACTAGTCAGCTCCCTCACCAGCCAAAAAGTTAAGTCAGCTCACTGGTAGGCTCACTAGCCGGCCAACTAGTTATGGCAGCGCATGCGTCGGCTCATTGCCAGCAGACTAGTTAATTCAGCTGACCAGTGAGATCTCTCACTGGCCAACTAGTTAAGTTGGCTCACCTGTCTGCTCACTCACGAGCTAAATAGTTAAGTCAGCTAAATTTTTGGCCTAGTCGTACAACTAGTTTTCAGCTAACCAATCGGCCAACTAGTGGGACAACTTTTCAGCTGACTAGTTAGCTGACCTAACTACTCAGCCAATTAGTTGGCTGACTAATTAGGTGAGCAAACTACTCAGACAAATACTTACAGAGATTAACTATGGGGCCAACTGCTCTGCCAACTAAATAACCAAGCTAAATAGTCGAACAATTACTCAGGAAACTTGTTAAGCCAGCTAACAAGTTGGCCGAGTAGTCAGCCAACGTGTTAAACCAGCGAGCTTGAAGGCCAACTCGTCAACCAACAAGTTAAGTCACCTAGCTAACTCATTATCCAACTAGCTAAGTCAGCTATTTAACCCGTTTACCAACAAGTTAAAACAGTGATCTAACTCATTAACCAACTTGTTAAATCAGCTAGCTATCTCGTAAGCTAACTAGTTATGTCAGCTTGCTAAGTGAGCTGGCTAAACAACTAGCTAAGTAATTCAGCTAGCTAAGTCATCTAGTTCACTAGTTAGATAATTATTTGTCAGATACTTAAGTCTGCTACCTAACTAGTTTGCTAATTAATTAAGTCAGCTCGTTATTCAGCTAGTTAATAGTTAGCTTACTATTTAATTTATGTAGTTAAGTCAGCTAGCTAACTAGTTAAGACACCCAGTTAAGACAGCTAGCCAAGTAGTTGTCAGCTAGCTAAGTCAGCTGGTTAAGTCAACTTTTAATTTACTCAGCTGGTTAAGACATCTAGCTATCTAGTTAGCTAAAAGTGTAAGTCAGCAGGTTGAGTCAGGTTGTTAGCTAGGTTGAGTCAGCTGGTGGAGTCAACTAGCTAACTAGTCAGGAAATGGGTTGAGTCAGCTGGATGTGTAGGTTAGCTAGCCAGTTAGCTAAAGAGTTAAGTCAGCTGCATGTTCAGCTAGCTAGTTAGATAGCTAATGAGTTAAGTCAGCTGGATGAGTCAGCTAGCCAGCTCATTAGCTAATGAGATAGCCAGATGA
>NW_007156051.1:0-3224 GCF_000164805.1 Carlito syrichta | reverse complement strand
TAGGTAGTTATGTCAGCTGGTAAACCAGCAATATACATAGGTAGCTATCTGGTTAAGTCAACTTTCTAGCCAACTTGATATCTAGAGTTGTCATATAGTTAAGTCAGCTGTCTAGACAGCTGGCTAACTAGTTATGTCAGCTAGTTGTGTCAGTTATCTATCCAGCTGACTAGCTGGTTAAGTCAGATAGTTAATTCAAATGCCTAGCCAACTGGCTAGCTATGTAGCTCGCTAGGTAAGTAGGCTGGCTTGCCAGCTGACTAGGTGGTTAGGTCAGCTAGTTAAGTCAGCTCGATAGCAACCTGACTAGGTAGGTAGATAGCTAATTAAGTCAGCAGGCCAGCTGGATGACTAGCTAATTTAGCCAGCGAGTTAAGTGTGCTGGCTAGTCAGCTGGCTAGCTAAGTGGCTATCTAGTAAAGCCAGTTGGCTAACCAGATGTCCATCTCGTTACATCAGCTAGTTAAATCAACTCACTAGATGGCTGGCTAGCTAGGTGACTGGCAAGTTAAGCCACCTTGTTAGCAGGCTGTGCAGGTAGGTGGTCAGCTAATTAAACCAGTTGGCTATCCAAATCTCCAGCTTGCCGGCTGGTTTTTTAAGCCTGTTTGCTATTCAGGTGGCCAGTCTGCTAGCTAGTTAGCCAGTTGCCTAGCAAGCTCTTCAGCCAGGTAGCTAGCTAGTTAAGACAGGTGGCTAGCATTGTAGCCAAACTGGTAGCTATCTAGTTAAGTCAACTGGCTAGCCAGCTAGCCACCAACTAGCTAATCAACTAGTTAAGTCAGATAGATAGCCACCTAGCTAGTTAAGTGAGTTAGCAAGTCAGCTAATTATTCAGGTAGCTAGTTAAGTCCGCTAGATAGTCAGGTTGCTAGTCAGCTATCTAGTTAATTCAGCTAGCTACACAGCTAGCTATTCAGCTAGATAGTTAAGTTAGTCAGCAATTCAGCTAGTTACTTAGATAACTAGTTGACTAGCAACACAGGTACCTGGTGAGCTTACTAGTGGGCTCACTTGCTTTCCATCAGGTCAGCTAACTAGCAAACTCACTCGTCTGCCAACTGGTCAACAAACTATTCATCTCACATGCCAGCCAACAGGTCAACTAACTTGTCAGCTTGCTCCCAGGCCAAAAAGTCTGCTAACTAGTCAGCTCCCTCACCAGCCAAAAAGTTAAGTCAGCTCACTGGTAGGCTCACTAGCCGGCCAACTAGTTATGGCAGCGCATGCGTCGGCTCATTGCCAGCAGACTAGTTAATTCAGCTGACCAGTGAGATCTCTCACTGGCCAACTAGTTAAGTTGGCTCACCTGTCTGCTCACTCACGAGCTAAATAGTTAAGTCAGCTAAATTTTTGGCCTAGTCGTACAACTAGTTTTCAGCTAACCAATCGGCCAACTAGTGGGACAACTTTTCAGCTGACTAGTTAGCTGACCTAACTACTCAGCCAATTAGTTGGCTGACTAATTAGGTGAGCAAACTACTCAGACAAATACTTACAGAGATTAACTATGGGGACAACTGCTCTGCCAACTAAATAACCAAGCTAAATAGTCGAACAATTAGTCAGGAAACTTGTTAAGCCAGCTAACAAGTTGGCCGAGTAGTCAGCCAACGTGTTAAACCAGCGAGCTTGAAGGCCAACTCGTCAACCAACAAGTTAAGTCACCTAGCTAACTCATTATCCAACTAGCTAAGTCAGCTATTTAACTCGTTTACCAACAAGTTAAAACAGTGATCTAACTCATTAACCAACTTGTTAAATCAGCTAGCTATCTCGTAAGCTAACTAGTTATGTCAGCTTGCTAAGTGAGCTGGCTAAACAACTAGCTAAGTAATTCAGCTAGCTAAGCCATCTAGTTCACTAGTTAGATAATTATTTGTCAGATACTTAAGTCTGCTACCTAACTAGTTTGCTAATTAATTAAGTCAGCTCGTTATTCAGTTAGTTAATAGTTAGCTTACTATTTAATTTATGTAGTTAAGTCAGCTAGCTAACTAGTTAAGACACCCAGTTAAGACAGCTAGCCAAGTAGTTGTCAGTTAGCTAAGTCAGCTGGTTAAGTCAACTTTTAATTTGCTCAGCTGGTTAAGACATCTAGCTATCTAGTTAGCTAAAAGTGTAAGTCAGCAGGTTGAGTCAGGTTGTTAGCTAGGTTGAGTCAGCTGGTGGAGTCAACTAGCTAACTAGTCAGGAAATGGGTTGAGTCAGCTGGATGTGTAGGCTAGCTAGCCAGTTAGCTAAAGAGTTAAGTCAGCTGCATGTTCAGCTAGCTAGTTAGATAGCTAATGAGTTAAGTCAGCTGGTTGAGTCAGCTAGCCAGCTCATTAGCTAATGAGATAAGCCAGATGAATAAGTAACCTAGGTAGCCCGTTATATAATGATTAAACTAACTAGTTATCTAGTTGGTTAAGTAAGCTAGCTAGCAAGGCAGCTTACTATTTAAGTCAGCTTTTTAGCTGAGTAGCTATCAAGTTAGCTAACTATTTAAGTCAGTTGAGTAACTATGTAACTAGCTAGTTAGCTAACTATTTAAGTCAGCTGTATAGTGAGGTAGCTGCTAGTTAAGTCAGCTACTTAAGTCAGCTGTCAAGCCAGCTGGCTAGCTAGATAGCTAGCTAGTTAAGTCAGTTGGCTAGCCAGCTGAGTAGCTGGTTAATTCAACTGGTTAAGTCAGCTGGCTAGCCAACTGGCTAGGTTGGTTTAGTCAGCAAGTTTAGTCAGCTGTCTAGCCAGCTGGCTAGGTTGGTAGCTAGCTATATAAATCAGCTTACCAGCCAGGAGGATAGATGTTCAAGTTAGCTTGTTAAGGCACTTGGATAGACTACTGTCTATGTAGATAACTAGAAAGTTAAGAGACGTGGCTAGCAAGCTGGCTAGTTTAAGTCAGCTACGTAAGTCAGCTGGCTAGCTGACTTAACTAGCTGGCTTCATATCTATCCAGCTGCCTAGCCAGCTGACTAGGTGCTTAAGTCAGCTTGTTAAGTGAGTGGGCAACCAGATGTCTACCAAGCTAAGTCAGCTAGTTAAGTAAGCCTGCAACCAGCTGGCTAGCTAGTTAAGTCAGGTCATTAAGACAGTTGGCTATCCAGCTTGTTAGCTAGTTAAAAAGCTAGTGAAGTCAGATGGATAGCCATCTAGCTAGATAGTTATTTCAGCTAGTTAAGTGAACTGACTAGCTAGAAATCTAGCTATATTAGTCAGCTAGTTATGGCAGCTAAGTA
>NW_007156050.1:0-809 GCF_000164805.1 Carlito syrichta | reverse complement strand
TCTAGTTATGTCAGCTGGCTAACAAACTGGCTGGCAGGTGGTGACCTAGTTAAGTCAGTTGGCTAGCCAGTTGGCTATCTAGTTATGTCAGCTAGATAAATCAGCTGGCTATCCATGTGGCTAAAGAGGTAGAGAGCTAGTTAAGTTAGCTGGTTAGCCACCTGGATATCTAGTTAAGTCAGCTAGTATAGTCAACTGACTGGCCAGCTGCCTGGTTCATTAATCAATTAGCTAAGTAAGCTTTCTAACCAGCTGACTAGCTATTTATGTCACCTTGTTAAGTCAGTTGGCTACATGAAAAACTAGTTAAGTTAGATGGCTAGACAGCTGATTAGCTAGTTATTTTAGTCAGATAAGTAAGCTTGCTAGTTAGGTTGATAGCTAGTTAAGTCAGCTGGTTATATCAGCTAGCAAGCTAGTTAGGTCAGTTAATTAAGTCGCCTAGCTAGGTAGTTAGTTAGCTAGGTCGCTAGCTAGTTATTTCAGCTAGTAAATTCAGTTGGGTAGCTGGGTAGCTAGCTAGTTAAGTCAGCTGGCTAGGCAGCTGTCTTGCTGGGTAGCTAGCTTGTTAAGTCAGCTGGCAAGCCACCTGACTGGCTAGTTAAGTCACCTAGTTAATTCAGCTTGGTAGTCAGTTGTTTAGCTAATTAGCTAGGTAGGTAAGTCAGCTGGCAAGCCAGTGGGATACGTAGGTAGTTAGCTATTTAAGTCAGCTGGTTGGCCACCTGTGTATCTAGTGATGTCTGCTAGTTAAGTCAGCTGGATAGCCAGATGGCTATCTAGTTAGGTCATCTAGTTGAGTCAGCTGG
>NW_007156049.1:0-752 GCF_000164805.1 Carlito syrichta | reverse complement strand
CAGCTGATTAGCTAGTTATTTTAGTCAGATAAGTTAGCTTGCTAGTTAGGTTGATAGCTAGTTAAGTCAGCTAGTCATATCAGCTAGCAAGCTAGTTAGGTCAGCTAATTAAGTTGCCTAGCTAGGTAGTTAGTTAGCTAGGTCGCTAGCTAGTTATTTCAGCTAGTAAATTCAGCTGGGTACCTGGGTAGCTAGCTAGTTAAGTCAGCTGGCTAGGCAGCTGTCTTGCTGGGTAGCTAGCTTGTTAAGTCAGCTGGCAAGCCACCTGACTGGCTAGTTAAGTCACCTAGTTAATTCAGCTTGGTAGTCAGTTGTTTAGCTAATTAGCTAGGTAGTTAAGTCAGCTGGCAAGCCAGTGGGTTACGTAGGTAGTTAGCTATTTAAGTCAGCTGGTTGGCCACCTGTGTATCTAGTGATGTCTGCTAGTTAAGTCAGCTGGCTAGCCAGATGGCTATCTAGTTAGGTCATCTAGTTGAGTCAGCTGGCTAGTTAGCTGGCTAGCTGGTTAAGTCAGCTAGTCAATTCAAGTGGCTAGCCAACTAGCTAGCTAGGTAGATAGCTAGTTACATCAGCTGACTAGTTTAAGTAATGTAGTTGTCAGCTGGCTAGTCATTTGGGTAGATAGTTAGCTAGGTAATTAAGCCAGCTGGCTAGCCTGCTGGCTAGCTAGTTAATTCAGCGACTTAAGTGAGCTGGATAGCTGGTTGGCTAGCTAGGTGGCTAGCTACTTAAGCCGGCTGGCTAGCTGGATG
>NW_007156048.1:0-740 GCF_000164805.1 Carlito syrichta | reverse complement strand
TCGGCTAGCTAGCCAGCTAGCTAGTTAAGTAAGCTAGCAACTCAGCTAACTATTCAGCTAGCTAGTGAAGTCAGCATGCTAGAGAGGGTAGTTTGCTTGCTAGCTAGTTAGTCAGCTAGCTAGTCAGCTATCTAGTTAAGTCAGCTAGCAAATCAGCTAGTTACTTAGCTAACTAGTCAGCCAACAACTCAGCTATCTGGTCAGCTAGCAAGTGGGATTGCTCGCTTTCCACCAGGTCAGCTAATTAGTTGGCTCGCTCACCTGTAAACTGGTGAGCAAATTATTCGGCTCGCTCACCAGCCAACAGGTCAACTAAATTATTGGCTTGCTTGCAGGCCAACAGTTCAGCTAACTAGTCAGTTTGCCCACCAGCTGACTAGATAAATCAGTTCACTAGTTGGCTCCCTCACTGACTGACTAGTTAAGGCAGCTCACAGGTCAGGTCACTCACCGGACAACTAGTTAAATTAGCTCACCAGTCGGCTCATTTGCCAGCTGACTAGCTAACTCTCCTGACCATTCGCTCACTCGCTAGTTGACTAAAGTCAGCTGACCAGTCCGCTCACTCGCTGACTAGGTAAGTCAATTGACAAGTCAGCTCACTTGCGGACTGAATAGGTAAGTCAGCTTACAAGTCAGGTCACTCGCTGGCCGATTAGTTAATTCAGCTCCCCTGTGGGCTCACTAACCAGCTGACAAGTTAAGTAAGCTAACCAGTCAGCTGACTAGCTGGGCCAACT
>NW_007156047.1:0-681 GCF_000164805.1 Carlito syrichta | reverse complement strand
AACAAGTGGGATTGCTCACTTTCCACCAGGTCAGCTAATTAGTTGGCTCGCTCACCTGTAAACTGGTGAGCAAATTATTCGGCTCGCTCCCCAGCCAACAGGTCAACTAAATTATTGGCTTGCTTGCAGGCCAACAGTTCAGCTAACTAGTCAGTTTGCCCACCAGCTGACTAGATAAATCAGTTCACTAGTTGGCTCCCTCACTGACTGACTAGTTAAGGCAGCTCACAGGTCAGGTCACTCACCGGACAACTAGTTAAATTAGCTCACCAGTCGGCTCATTTGCCAGCTGACTAGCTAACTCTCCTGACCATTCGCTCACTCGCTAGTTGACTAAAGTCAGCTGACCAGTCCGCTCACTCGCTGACTAGTTAAGTCAATTGACAAGTCAGCTCACTTGCGGACTGAATAGTTAAGTCAGCTTACAAGTCAGGTCACTTGCCGGCCGATTAGTTAATTCAGCTCCCCTGTGGGCTCACTAACCAGCTGACAAGTTAAGTAAGCTAACCAGTCAGCTGACTAGCTGGCCAACTATTTAAGTCAGCCAACCAATCAGCTGGCTAGTCAGTCAACTGGTCAGCTGACAAGTTAGGTCAGCTAACTTGTGGGATGACTAGTTAAGTCAGCTAAATCGTTGGCCAAGTTGTCAGTTGACTAGCTAGGTCAGCAAACTAGCCAGCC
>NW_007156046.1:0-5026 GCF_000164805.1 Carlito syrichta | reverse complement strand
AAGTCATGGCAGGGATCACAACTTCTCTCATGGCTCTCAAAGGACTGAGCAGAGCATGGTACATACACACAGCAGGGGAACAGAATATACTTTTAACCTGGTTTTTAAATTTTTAATGACAAGAAGATACAAGACTGAAATAATTGTATCAATTTTCTCTAGTTTCAAAGAAACATTGTTAGAAAGTTACCTTCACCCTCCAAATGGTTATTAAGTCCCTGAAGATCCTTATAATGTTTTATACAGTCAATGTAGCTCCTTCCAAAGGTAACTATAACTGTGAAGAGGACCATGTCCACATCCTCCAACTTTATAGTTCTTCATCTGTTGAGTGGGCTGGTGCCTTCCAGTCTTACTGGGAGGAAGAAATCAGATAGTCATTAAAGGGCCAATATCGTGCCCAGCCAGCAGTTGCAGCTAAATAAACCACAATATGACATCGTTTCCCTCCATGAGACTCTGGTCCTAACTCCATGGGATGTCTGGGAGACTGAGACATTTGGGCTGATGAAAAGTGCTGTCAGACCTTCCCAGTAAGTTATTTTTATGAAAAGACACCAAAACACAGGATAGAGCTCCTCTCTCTTCTGTGGCTTGGGCACCAATCCCAAGCACTTTGCAGACTTCACTAGGGGTGCCACACCACACTTTGGGTCCTGGTCCCCCTCATTATATTGTCAAACTACTTCTACCTTCACTTATTCTGTTAATTCCCTCTCCCTATCCATTTTATATGTTCTGTGTATGATGCATTCTCTGTGTACTATATATTGCATTCTTTCAGTACTCTGAATTATTCCCAGGGTGTTTTTCCTAGTAAATATGCAGGTGAATGATCTTTCTTACCATAACCAGCCTTCATCACAGAATGCCTACAGGAAAACAAAAGGTAGTATATGCTCATAAACATTATTTCATGAAATTTGGTTTGATTGTGTAGACTAAATGAAACAGTTATAATTACCCCCATTTTGATAGATCAAAAAGGGATATGTGTCCCCTCCCAAGCTTCCCTGATTTCAAGCCCATGCTGCCACCTTTCATTCCAGGAGGGATATACTTCCTCTCCAAGGCTACACAGCACATATACTTCCTGAGCACCTTCTCTGTACCTATAATTATACTGGTACTGAGGATACATTAAGGAACACGTTATGATCCCTTGAATGCCAGGATCACAGTAGTTGGAAAGACATGCAAAAAAAGAGCAACAAAAATACCACATGGAAATGCCATGGGACAAAGCATAGGGTGACACACATGGAGCCAGAGAAAGAGTCAGGAGACAGAAGGTGTTCCAGCAAAGGTAACTGTACAAAGACCCTGAAGCAGGCAAAATGTTCAACAAACTGGGATAGGTCATAATCTCTGAATCTAGGGCAAGATCCACAGGGTCTTTTGAGTCCCACTAACGAGTTGGGATGTTGCACTGGGGTTACTAGGAAGACATTGGAGCCACCAAAATGGCTTAATCAGAAAAGTAACATGACTGATACAGAGAAATTTCTAATGGGAGCAGATGTGAGTACCAAGAGGTAAATCAGTCGGGGATGGGGAATGATAAAGAAACCCCTGGAGAAATTAGAGAAGATAGACAAGTTGGACCTCATCAAACTGAATAGCTTCTGCAAAGCAAAAGAAATTATCAAGAGAGCAGGGAAAAAGCCCACAGAATGGGAAAAAATATCTGTCCATATATCTGATAAAGGCCTAACATCCAGGATCTAAAAGGAACTCAAACATACTGAAAGGAAAAAAACAAACAGTCTCATTAAAAACTGAGCAAAAGACATGGATAGACACTTCTCAAAAGAAGATACATGGGGTAGCTAACAGATACATGAAAAAGTGCTCAGCCTCAAAATCATCAGAGAAATGCAAATCAAAACTATGTTAAGATACCATCTAACCCCAGTAAGAATGGTCATCATTAATGAAACAAAAAACAGCAGATGGTGGTGAGGATGTGGAGAAACACATACACTTCTACACTGCTGGTGAGAATGCAAACTAATACAATCTCTTTGGGAAACATTGTGGCGATTTCTAAAGCAACTAGTCATTGACCTTCCAAATGATCCAGCAATCCCCACACTGGGAATATACCCAGAGAAACTCAAATCATTCTACAAAAAAGATATGTGCTTGCACATGTTTATTGCAGCACTACTCACAATAGCAAAAAATATGGAACCAACTCTGCTGCCCACCAAAACTGGACTGGATTAAAAAATGTGATACTTATGCACAATGGGATATTACTCAGCCATAAAGAAAGACAAACATGTGGACTTTGCAGCAAGTTGGATGGATTTAATGTCTATCATACTCAATGATCTATCACAGAAACAAAGAACAGAGTACCACATGTTCTCACTCACAGGCAGACTACGAATATTTACCATAATACTGTAAAAAAGGAGTTGGTGGTAGTGGGATACTGCCAGGGTTTGAGTGGGGAGAGCACAATAGTGTACCTGATCTCAAACCAGGCAAAATGGGGACCAAAGAGAGACCTAAACTTTACCTGTATGATGACTACTTGTCATAATCCTAATCTTGAATTGTACCCCACGTCTTTAAAATAAAACAAAAAACTTTAAAAATAAGAAAACAAATTTGTTCAAATGCTTATGAACATGGTCTGATATGTATGAGAACCTACAGATTTCGTGCAAACAAAAAATGTTAACACTAATAAACAAATTCAGCAAAGTTGCAGTATACAAAATCAACACATGAAAATCAGTTCCATTTCTGTACACTGGCAATGAATAACCCAAAAAGTATTTAGAAAGCAACTCCATCTTAAGAAGCATTAAAAAAAATAAAATCCTTAGGAATAAACTTAACCAGAAAGGTGAAAATCCTGTACACTGGAAACTACAAAATGCGACTAAAATAAATTAAAGAAGACAAAAATAAGTGGAAAAACATCCCATGTTCAAGGTTTAGAAGCCTAAATATCCTTAAGATGTCAAATATTACCCAAAGCAATCTACAGATTTAGTACAATCTCCATCAAAATCCCAACTGCATTTTTTTTGTAGAAATAGAAAAATCTATCTTAAAACTTATATGGAATCTCAATGGACCCCAAATAGCCAAACTAATCTTGAAAAAGAACCAAATTGGAGGTCTCTTACTTCTTGATTTCAAAATTCATTGCAAAGCTACAATAATCAAGACAGTGTGGTACTGGCATAAAGACAGACCTATAGACTAAGGGAAGAGAATAAAAATCTCAGAAATAAGCCCTGACATACACAGTCAAATATCTTTCAACAAAAGTTCCAAGACCATTCAATGGGGGAAAGGACAGTCTTTTCAATAAATGGTGCTGGGAAAACTGAATATCCATATGCAAAATAATAAAGTTAGACCCTTACCTCATGCCATATGTAAAAATTAGCTCAAAATGAATCAAAACCTACACATGAGAGCTAAAACTATAAAACTACTAGAAGAAAATATAAGGGAAAGCCATATGCAATTCTCGTATATGACACAAAACATAGAGGCAACAAAAGTGAAAATAAATAAACCAGACTATATCAAAATTAGACACTTCTGTACATCAAAGAACACATCAACAAAGTACAAAGACAACCCACACAATGTGAAGAAAATATTTGCAAATTATATATGTGATAAGGGGTTAATATCCAGAGCATATAAAGAATTTTCACAACACAAAAAGAAAACAACAACAAAACCCAACTTGTTTACAGATGGGCAAAGCACTTGAATAGTCACTTATTCAAAGAAGAAGATACACAGTCAAGGAGTACACAAAAAGATGCTCACAGACATAAATATAAGGGAAATATGAATCAAAACCACAAGTGAGATATCACCTCATTCCTGTTAGCATGACCACTTTCATAAAAACAGAAACAACAAGAATTGGCAAGGATGTGGAGAAATTGGAACGCTTGTATACTGTTGGTAGGAATGTCAGATGATGCAGCTGCTATGGAAAACGGTATTGCCCTTCCTCAAAACAATTGAAAATAGAATTCCAATATGATCCAGATCTTTACTCACGGGTATGTACTCCAAAACACCAAAAGCAGGGTCTCAAACAGCTATTTGCAGTTCCATGTTCATAGCAGTGGCAATCATTTCCATCACAGAATTATGATAGCAAAAGGGTAGAAGCAACCCAAGTGTATATTGATGGATAAATGAACAAACAGATGAGTTAATAATAAAATAAATGTATATAAATATGAATGTTATTCATCAAATTTCATTCAAATTTTAGAATTTTTAAGGAAGGAAATTCTGACACATGCTACCACATGGAAGAACCTTGAGGGCTTTATGCTCAGTGAAACAAGTCAATAATAAAAAGGCAAAGGCAGTCAAATAAAGAGAGACAAAAGGTAGAATGGTTTCACTAGGGGTTAAGGGAGCAGGGAATAGATAGTTGTTGTTTAATGGGTATGGAGTTTCAGTTTTGCACAATGAAAAGAGTTCTGGAGATTGATCCCTGATGATCTCCATGACTGGAATGTCACCCTCCCAATCTCCCCCGCTGGGAACTCGGGCATCATAGCCTCACTGACCCCAGGGGCCACCCACCTCACCTCACGAGTTCCTCCAAGGGCCTCTCCCCGCAACCTGCAACATCCATCACCATGCCTGCAGGGACTTGGTGGCGTCTGGTCACTTTTTGGGGCTTTACCGGGTCCAGTGTATCCTAATGAGGGATAACACATGCATCTGCCACCAGCCTTGGTCCAGGTTTTGGGGTGGGAAGGAGGCCACCAGGCTCTAAGGTCTGTGTCTGGGCCCTACCTCCTCACCTGTCACTCTGCCATCACCCATCCATCACCTGAGTGCGACTGTGGGGGGGGCCTTTTGTCAATGTGCAGCAGCCTGTGTGCTGCAGTTTCTGTCTGAAGGAGCCCGGGCTTGGGAGGTGGTGGCACCGGATCTGCCAAGGGATAGCCAGCAGGGTCAGGCTCCCTCCAATCCACTGCTGAAGACGTGGGCAGAGCAGAGGGGTTGGGTTGACCCA
>NW_007156045.1:0-1139 GCF_000164805.1 Carlito syrichta | reverse complement strand
TAGAATGGTTTCACTAGGGGTTAAAGGGAGCAGGGAATAGATAGTTGTTGTTAATGGGTATGGAGTTTCAGTTTTGCACAATGAAAAGAGTTCTGGAGATTGATCCCTGATGATCTCCATGACTGGAATGTCACCCTCCCAATCTCCCCCGCTGGGTACTCGGGCATCATAGCCTCACTGACCCCAGGGGTCACCCACCTCACCTGACGAGTTCCTCCAAGGGCCTCTCCCCGCAACCTGCAACATCCATCACCATGCCTGCAGGGACTTGGTGGCGTCTGGTCACTTTTTGGGGCTTTACCGGGTCCAGTGTATCCTAATGAGGGATAACACATGCATCTGCCACCAGCCTTGGTCCAGGTTTTGGGGTGGGAAGGAGGCCACCAGGCTCTAAGGTCTGTGTCTGGGCCCTACCTCCTCACCTGTCACTCTGCCATCACCCATCCATCACCTGAGTGCGACTGTGGGGGGGGGCTTTTGTCAATGTGCAGCAGCCTGTGTGCTGCAGTTTCTGTCTGAAGGAGCCCGGGCTTGGGAGGTGGTGGCACCGGATCTGCCAAGGGATAGCCAGCAGGGTCAGGCTCCCTCCAATCCACTGCTGAAGACGTGGGCAGAGCAGAGGGGTTGGGTTGACCCACAGGACACCTCCAGGGGGTGGGGGACACTGCCAGGAGTGTGAGTCTGAAAAAGGAGGTGGTGTGGACTGTGTGTGTGTGTGCACTTGTGTGCATTTGTGCATCAATGTGTGTCTGGTGCATGCATATGTTTTTATGTATGTATGTGGTGTATGTGAGTATTTGTGTGTGCATGTGTGGACACGTGTTCATGTATGTATATGGTGTGTGTGAGTGTGTTCTGTGCATACACTTGTAGCTTGTGTGTGTGTTTGTGTGTGTGCCTGTGCACAAGTGTGTGTGTATATACATATGCTTGTGTGTGAATGGGTGTCTTGTGCATGTGTGTACACGTATGTTTTGTGTGTGTGTGAAGTGTATGAATATTCGTGCATGTGCACATATGTGTGTGGTGTGTGCAAGCATGTACACATGTAGCATGTGTGTTTGCATGTGTGTTCCTGTGCACGTGTGTGTATATGTGTTTTCTTATGGTCTGACCCCAACTCTGCTTTGCTGTCCCCT
>NW_007156044.1:0-6788 GCF_000164805.1 Carlito syrichta | reverse complement strand
GAAGACGTGGGCAGAGCAGAGGGGTTGGGTTGACCACAGGACACCTACAGGGGGTGGGGGACACTGCCAGGAGTGTGAGTCTGAAAAAGGAGGTGGTGTGGACTGTGTGTGTGTGTACATGTGCACTTGTGTGCATTTGTGCATCAATGTGTGTCTGGTGCATGCATATGTTTTTATGTATGTATGCGGTGTATGTGAGTATTTGTGTGTGCATGTGTGAACACGTGTTCATGTATGTATATGGTGTGTGTGTGTGTTGTGTGCATACACTTGTAGCTTGTGTGTGTGTTTGTGTGTGTGCCTGTGCACAAGTGTGTGTGTATATACATATGCTTGTGTGTGAATGGGTGTCTTGTGCATGTGTGTACACGTATGTTTTGTGTGTGTGTGAAGTGTATGAATATTCGTGCATGTGCACATATGTGTGTGGTGTGTGCAAGCATGTACACATGTAGCATGTGTGTTTGCATGTGTGTTCCTGTGCACGTGTGTGTATATGTGTTTTCTTATGGTCTGACCCCAACTCTGCTTTGCTGTCCCCTCCACAGACCCCCCCCCACTGGAATTCATGCTAGGCCTCACAGGAGTGAGTGTTCACAGCTCAGTAGCTCCTGAAAGGGGTCGGGAAGGGCAGCCCTATTTAACGCCCAGTCAGCATGCCCTGATGAACCCTCCAACATGACCTGGGACAGCTCTGAGCTGCCCACAAGCGCCGTTGCTGGTTTTTCCCCTCCCGGTACCTACTCTTTCCTGGGCAGCCCTGCCCCAGGCCCTCTATCAAGTGGGGGCTGGAATGAAGTGGGCTCCTTGAATCCTGGGTTGGATGGGCCTGCCCAGACCCTCTCCCCACCCAGCAAGCCTGGAGGTGAGGCTGGGTGGGGATCCCTAGCAATTTCTGCCTTCCTGCCTTTTTGGGTATTTGAGCCCTCCTCTGCTGGGCACCTGGGCAAAGCTCGGACCTGCTTCTGTGGCCCCTTCCCTGGGATGGTATGTGTTGTCTGTGTGCCTGCTGGTGGGAGATAGGACCCATGAGGCATGGACTAGAGCACCGCAGACATCCTATTCTGCCAGTGTCGGTGACTGCTGAACTCACGCCATTCCGAAGCCACACTTGGCAACACCATAATGTTAACAACAGCAGCAGGAGTAATAACAGCAACTGCTTATTAAGTGACTGTCATGTGCTGGATGCTGTAGTTGAGCCCTAACCACCATGGTGTTCTCTCTCACAACCCTTGAGGCCAACATTGTCATATCTCCCCTCAGATGGGGAAACAGCTGACGCCTGCCCAACCAGGCCACTCAGCAATCGGTGGTCAAACTTGTGGGGTCCTGAGGTGGACACAGAGGCCTGTGGCAGCCCCGTTCCAGGTCCTAAGGGTAGGGGGGTATTTTATTTCTCCCTGGGCTGTCAGGTTCCAACACTTCTCATCTGAGGTGGGGCCTCAGGACCATGGGGCTAAAATGTCACCTCATGTGTTATGTTGAAAGCAGAGCTATCTAGGGCAGGACTTCTGCGACCAAAGCATCACCCCCACTGTCCACCTAAGTTCCCTGAACACTGCCAAGGAATCATCCTCTCTCTCTCTTTCAGACCCTTGTGTGTAGGCTTTCATACAGACTAGCTAAATAAGTAAAGGTGTCCAAGAGCAAATGCTTCAGTCCATTCTGACTTCTCCCTTTCTGCAACTCCAAGAGGGTTCTGGAATTTACCACCTGAGGCCCCTGCATTTCAGTCTCTTCAGGGTGTGAGGGCCAGGCAAGGGTGCGAGAAGCAAGGAAGGGGTGGGAGGGCTGGGACCTCACTGCTGTATGCAAGCCTCCCCTCCCGCCTGCAGAAAAATGTTGCCTGACCTTGTGAACTACTCCCAGTCCTCCAGAGGAGGAAATGTCCCAGCTTGCCCTCAGATGCCCACTCCCACTTCCTGACCACATGTCTACACCTGCCTTTACCTCGCTTCCAGATGCCCTTTGCCCGGCATGCCCGCCCTCCTCTGTTGTGCCAATAGAAAGTATTCCTTTTAAGGTCTAATATGTTTGCCACTACCTCTAGGAATGACAGAGGCACTGTCCTCTCTTTTGCAAAACTGACCATGTAGCATGGTGTGCTCCTGTCCTTCGCTGAATGGAATTGTGGATACAATGAGGCAGTTTGGGGGAAACAGGCTGCATGTCTGGGGTGCTCCCCAACCTCTTGCCCACTGCTGATACTCAGGAGCATTCTTTAACCCACCCTCAGCAGCCCTCAAGGTCACGTTCCCACAAAGTTCCCAAGGAGGAGATTTCTAGTTGGAGAGTGTCTCCATGGAGAGCTATATATGTGCCACTCTCTGGAGGACTAGTCCCTGCCACCAACTTTCACTGGGGCTGGAGGGTGCTGACCTCACTTTAAGGGAGACAGGATTTCAGGGAATGGGATCTGTGAAGAGGCTGAATCTTGAATTGGGAAAGATATGAATGGAGAGAGGTGATTTAGGTGGAGGGAGCCCAAGGGCAATGGCCCAGAGGTGTGACCCAGCATGGGGCCTCTGGGTCAATGCCCTGTGGGGTGAGGAGGTTGGCCCTCTGGGTGTGGAGGTCAGGTCGAGGTTAGGCTGCAGATGGTCCATGAGGCATCAAGTGCAGACTGCAGTCGCTGGATGGTAGTGGCTGGGAACCAGGCTAGTTATTAAAAGGAAATGTCCATAGGAGCCTCTGCCCCATCTTTGCTTCCCAATAATAATAAGGGAAAAGAAAGAAGCTTATTTCCCCAGCAGAACTCATGAACTCCCCATGGGCAGGGACCGGATTATACCCTTCTCCTCCTTCCACCCCCATCTGATCTAACCCAGGTCTTGTTTCTCAGGCTGACCTTGGCTCTCACCTGGAGTTGGATGGTGTGGCCTGCTCCCATGAGCCAGCATTCCTCTCCACCTTCTGTCTTCCCAGCCAAAAGTCCATGCCTCGCCTCCAGGCAGAGACATCCCATTCAGAAAGGGGAAGTTGTAATTCAGGTTTTAAAAAAAAATCACCTGAAATAGCAAAGATTCATGCTCTGGGAAGTAGGAGGCAAATCCCACGTCTTTGCAGCCCACCAGGTGGAGGGAGCTTCTTGTTGCCCTGAAAGGCACCGGGAGGGACCTCAGCATGCACCTGGACTCTGAGCCTCTCCGGGGACCATGCAGGAGGCAGGTAGACTCTGTCCAGTGACACTCCATTCAAATGATGCTAGTCAGACTGCCAGACTATTCCTTGGTTGGATGGGGAATATTCCACCCCCTGCAGGCCTCCTTCCTGACCCTGAGCACTGCCTGAGTACAGTCAGCCCCCACACAGCCTCCCTGGTTCTCATTAATGTGTCTTCTGACCTTGTCTGCTGGAAGCTCCCTGAAGGAAGGCATGTGGTTTCACCTTCCCTGAATTCAACTCTGTTCATACCCAGCAAAAGTGAGGCAGCTGCTATAACTGCACTGACATCAGCAAGGGCTGTGCTAGGCATTTATCAATATGGAAAGGTCTGTCGGGCCCCAGGAAAAAAACAGATCAAGTTGGCCTGTGTAGGATGCTTGACTCTCAACACCATGCTTTGTTTAATTAACTGGCTCCACTGGAGGCCGTTAACACACTAGAAAGATGTTTTTTTCAAATCACATGACCAACCTTGGGAATTAAAGAGTCCACTAAATGCATTGTTTCTGCTTTACCAGGCTCAGGGACCTGCCTATGGGTGTGCTAAGGCCCCTAATGAGGACAGCAGCCATCAGTTAAATAACAGCCCCTTCCTTGCTGTCACCATTGTGGGGATGTGGCCCCTATCCCTAGAGCCAGCTCTGGCCTGATCAAAGTCCCGTCCCACCTCTCTGCTGAGAGTGTCTTCCCACAGGGCAGTCCAGGATGTGCATTGCTAAGTGGTACTTTGGGGAAAAAATAATTCATATTCATATGTATTTCCCTTCCTCTCTACTGCAGATCTCTGAGCTTTTGAATATGAGAGCTTTTTATTTTTTTAAAACAGCAGTGCTTTCATTTAGTTCTATGGATTTAAAACATTGAGAGGTGGGAGGAGCCTTGTGGGACTGTGAATTTCTCTGCGCTGCCAGCCTTTGGAAGGATAACCCACACCAGGTGTCGAGCGTTCTGTATCTGGACAAATGTTAATTCTCCTTTCCTTTGTCTCAGGCTTAGGATTTAATTTGCTCAGAAGGTGCATGTGAGAAGGTCTTCACTGTTCTTTATTTTTCTACCCCTTCTTCTCCCTCCCCTCCTCCTCTTCCAACTCATATTCATTTGCCTGCACCCCCCTGGTATCCCCTCACTTTCTTGAGAAAGCACAGTCTGGAGCAGAGAGCAGGTGGCTTCACGGCCTGGGCTATTAGGGGCAGGAAGGAGTGTGCCTGCTTTTCCAGGTCCCTCTCTTTCTAGGCCCATAATTGCAGAACCAGAACTGACAGGGCTGAGCCCACAGAGCTTCTGCCCCAGTCTTGTGGAGTCAGGGCGTTGACATAGTATCTGATCCTCTGCAGTCAGAGAAGAATTATGGAGGTGGATGACATATTTCTGCAGCGGAGATAGGTTCTCAGATGCAGGGTTTCAGGTCATAGAGGGTCGATAGGAGGGATCACAGCAGGGAGTCTTGCCACAGAGAATGACTGGTTGTAAAACCAGAGCTGGGACAGGTTGAAGTATGGGTCCCAGCAGCCACCTAACTACCCCAGGGCTCTGCAGAGAAGCCCCTCACCCTGATCCCACTGAAGGCCAGGCTCACTCTTCTATTTCCAGTACCAGAAACACCTTTAGTGACTACTTGTTGCTGAATCTGGGCCCCGTGGCTTCTGATCTTTTCCAGAGACCCCTGGAGTGTCATAACTGCCCTTGGTCACTTGTGGCAGAGAGGACCTCAGAGCCCGAGTTATGCAAGGTGGACTCCTAGTCTTGACCTTCCCTTCCAAGTCCTTGTCTCCATCTCCAGACCCTAAAATAACCTGTTATCATGGAGTTTGGGAGGGCCCAGGAAGAGGCCTCAGTGGGGTGACCCATGCTACTGATGTCAAGTTCTGCCAGCCCAGAGACCTGCCCTCCCTGGATGGGTTGAGAGGTGGGGAGGCTTAGCCTCTCAGTGTGCAGACCCTGAGTTAGCAGCCTGCCTTGTCCTGCCCCATCCAGTCTTGCACCTCTGACAGTCCATGGGCCCTGAGGGACTCAGGGCTACTCAGCTCCATGATGAACATGACATCCTTATCTACAGGGCTGCATCTTGCCCAAAGAGCTTCTGCACCCGTCTTCTGATGAAAGAGAGAAGAGTTTTTGGCCTCTTGGGTCAAAGACAGGGTGGGTCTTCTTAGTACCCATTTGCAGCTGGGGAAACTGAGGCCCAGGCAATCAGGTGACACACAATCACAAATAACAGAGTCAGGACTGCCCCTCCTATGGATGCTCACTTTGGGCTTATTCCTGGTGAACCATAGCCATGCCCAGGTGAGAGGCAGAGACCCATGAACCATTCTCTGGGCTGTCAGTCTAGTGATCATCTTCTCCAGGCAAGGAGCATGGCCTGAGACCACCCCCCAGGAGCCTTTTCAGCCACAGGGCTTCATGTTTGGTGATTCATCTTTCATCTTACTTCTCTGCTATTTTCTTCATATTTGAATGTGACACTGTCTGGTCCTCAGAGGCTTACAGTATGACCCTGGCCCATGGGTCTTCCCAGGCCTCTGTCACTGGCCCTCCTGGGAGCTCCTGAGGTAGCTTCTGAGACTGGCCCCCATTCCACAGTGGTGAGTGAGATGTGAGATGGGGCTGGTTCTATCACTAGGAGCTTGCAGAAGCTGGGCTGCCTCCTGGAGAACAGGATGGCCTCTGAGTGTCTGGGGCTCTCCTTTTGGGACAAGGAGCTGGCTTCATGTGGCTTTATCATGAAGATCCTGCCTGAGCTGCCTCCAGAATACGGCCTACGGTGGCCTCTAGCAGCCTCCTGGGCTGTGGCTGAATGCACCAGGCCTTCCCTCTTCTCTGAGGTATCTCCCTGAAGACATCCCA
Organism: Carlito syrichta; assembly: GCF_000164805.1. Classification (NCBI taxonomy): domain Eukaryota; kingdom Metazoa; phylum Chordata; class Mammalia; order Primates; family Tarsiidae; genus Carlito; species Carlito syrichta. Next base: position 773 of record NW_007156044.1, on the reverse strand, counting down.
TCCTTCCTGAAAGCCCCCTCTGGACACTGAGTCAGCTAGCTCTCCTGGGACACTCACACCCTGAGACCCAGGGCTGAGAGTCCTGTTGGGCCGCTGGGAGTATGTAGAACTTAGAGAGAGGATGAGGGGGAAGGAGTCTGCCACCAACCCACTTCCCTGGCAGCCACTCAACAAATCTAGGGAATTAACAGGAGCCACACAAAGCCCTTGATTTGCTCCAGAGATCAAGGGTCAGCCTGAAGGCCTTATTAATTAACCAAGCAAGGCTTTCTGCTATCGACAAGGTCTGAGGGCTCGGCCTGGGAACAGACCTCACAGCCCACAGCCCAAAGACCATCCCCTGCCCCCACCCTCTTCCTTTCTCCCACTTGGCCTCTTCTACCCTTGGAGTCCAGCTTACCCAGGAGGCCCTGGCCTGGCAGGACCACAAACCATGGCCTGTTTGCTTTTAAGCCCAAGTCACACAATGTCTTCCTGTCCCCCACCCCTGCCCACTCCTCTTACTGCCCTCTCTGGCATAATATTTGAGGCTCCAGGGATACAGGTGTGATCTGGCTCCCACACACCTTCAACATGTTGCTCCTGGGAGTCTATCACCAGGGATAGGATATGACAAGCTGATTCACACCGAGGAGTCAGGTGGAGAGTGTTAGCAGAGTAGGTGGGTGGGTGGTGATTTCATTTTAATAAGGGTCATGTGTGAACTCTGCAGAGCAAGTTCTGATGGTGGGACTTCAAACGTCAAAGATGGGCCAGGCAGCAGGATATTTTGG
>NW_007156043.1:0-2608 GCF_000164805.1 Carlito syrichta | reverse complement strand
TGCTGTTGGTTGTGTTGTAAAAACAATGTAGTGACAAGACTTTTCTTTCTAACAGTTCAGTCTCTTGAACTTCAAGTTGGAAAACCTGCGTTAACTTCCAGCAAGGCTACACAGTGCTTGATGTCTCAACTCCTTTGCTTTTTGTCATAAAAAAGAATGACAATATCTGTCCCATTCACACCACAATAGTATAGTATGAATACAAAAAAATGTAACTATAAAAACCGTCAGTATAGAGGACGGGAAAGTTTCACATGTATAAAAATGTATTTTCTGAAAATTAATTGCATGGAAACCCTCAAAGCAAGCACAGACAGGACTTTGATAGGTTAGAGAACTTTCTGTACCTTATATGGTCAGAGAGCAGAGGAGATAGAGAGCACCTGTTTGACAGTCAATTCATGATAAATTAAAATTTGTACCACTGAAAAGTCTATGATGGTTTTTGCATGTATAGTATCTCACTTAACCACCTCAACAACTCTGAGAGACCTTAATATAGCCACGTGTAAATAAGAAGAGCTGACATGCCTTGAGCACTTATGACCAGGTATCCTTCTAAGCACTGCACATATATGGGTGTTCACTAATGCCGTTACCACAACAACTCTATGAAATAGACACGATAATGTCTATGACTTGTCGATGAGAAAACCTAAAGTCAAGAAAGACTACTTAACCCAGCTAAAGTCATCTACTTGATAAGTGTCTGAATTAAATCTATTTAATAAATTATAAATATATGAATAATTATTAATCATGAAAGCCAGAGCACTGGCTTTAAGTGCTCTAAGACTTCTCCACAGATACAACTAAGTCGCGAGCTGCAGTATCTCATGTGGGTTCTTTAGCTTGTCAGTTATGAATGTCGGCCATCTTTACTTTGGGCCATTTTGCCTTTCTTGAAAACTGTGCATATGTGTGCGTGTGATGTCGCTATTAATGTGAGAATCAAAGGAGAGGTGAAATGGCTACGTGGATATGAGCATAATGAAAATGAAGCATAGCATTTACATTTGCAGAAAGTAAGCATTTTAACTTTCTCAAATCTTATATGAGAAAGTATTTTTCTTAGTACAATACTTAAAGATATGGTAAAATATCAGAAAATATTTTTTGAAGCAAAAAGGTAAAAGTTTCTCTACTTGCAAATGATATGTATGATTTCATGTTTAGTTCATGCCCCTTGACAACCATTTGTTTTATATCTCTTTTTTTTTTCTGGATAACCATGACATTCTTCTTGCTTCTTGTTACTGGCTCACCAACAGTTGCTTTCTGGTTATGTGGTTGCATTTAATAGTTAATTATTTTTCAAAAAGTGTAAATAATCTTTAGCCAAAAAAAACAAATTCTAATATTCTTATATCAAAGTAGTCATTGTTTTAAATGTTCAACAAGTACCTGATCCAAAATGCACCTAAATATGTTAATATGATGATACTCATTTAAAAATAAATATAGGCACCTCTTGTTGGAAGCAATTTTAGTATATCAAGTGAAGAATGTTCCACTTAAAATTCTGTTTTACCCACTTGGTTGATTTAATCCTGCTTTATATTCAGATAAACTAGCTGTTATTTATTGCCTGCATACTAACTTTTCCACAAGCAAATACAATTCACTTTTTTTTTTTAACTTTCTCCTTACTTGGTTATCCCATGGTTACTGACATCAGGAAAGAAAAAAGGTGCATCTAAATAAAGATAATATAGATAGGATTAAAACCTGGAAATCATTTGATAAAGTGATGAACACAGAAAAAACCAAAACCAAAAACAAAACCTGTTCAGAAAGTGTTGGTTTTCAGCTCACAGGTCCGATAATCTATACACAATGTCTGGCTCTGCTCGTGCCATTTTCCTCCCATGGAATAGGTGGCCATTTTACTCACAAGAATGGTATTACTTTGCAGAATACAAAGGCAATGAGAAAGGCAGATTGTTTTTCCAGAAAGATATAGGTGGTAGCTTGGTATGTGCAACAATGTAAGTTAAAGTGGCCGAAAAATTCGGGAATCCCAGGCAAAACTTTGGAGGAAATCCTCATGTTCAAAGGGGTTTCTTTCAGTAGATCCTGTAATCTGTATCCACAAAGCTGTTAAACCTAAAAAAAGAAAAGAAATGAACATCTTTTCTGAATAATTTTCTAGAAATAGTAGAGAGAAAAATATCCGTTCCTATTGAGAGGATTGAGTAAGAAGAGAAGCAGAAAAAGCAAAGGAAGCACACAAGCTTCTTTCTAGCATAAAAAAAGACACCACAATTCTTTATTCATCTTCATCAAGCCTTCCTTCTGCTTCCTTTATGATAAACGTAGACTGACATATAAGAGAAGAGCAGACTGACATCTATTTTGCTATTCCTAGTCTTGATGAAACACACATCCAAACAGAATGGATGATGCCATAAAAACAAACAAACAAACAAACAAAAAACCTCGGTTAAACCAAACCTGGATAACTTCCATCTTGAAGAGAAACTATGAGAATGTGAGCCTCCACAAGGAAGAGTCCATGAGTCTAGAAGACAAAATGATTCTTCCAATCCAGGATGCATGAAGGTTGAGCAATTATCAGTGTCCACTCTAGACCTGACATCTGATTTAA
>NW_007156042.1:0-857 GCF_000164805.1 Carlito syrichta | reverse complement strand
TAATAGAACAACAATTATTTCATATAAGCTGCATCAGAGACAACTGAAGATGAAAAAATTACCATCCCCATATATAACTAATTTGTGCTGTGCACCAACAAGAACCTGCTTTAAATTTCCATGCCAATTCACAACCCCCATACTGTAGAAGGCAAGGTTAGTGGCTATTGAAAAAACCATAGGGCTATGTAAAAACACATTCAGTAGTGTGTTAACTATACAATAAAAGACACTGGATAGTTTAAAAACAAATCTTGGGAGGTCGGGAAGATGGCGACCAAGCTAGTTGGACTATGTGTGTCCTGGTATGAGTGAGTGAGTGTATGGAAAATTTTGTGTATGTGCTGGTGAGCGAGTGGGCATGTGAGTGGCTGACTGAGTGAGGGCTAGGGAGCCAGTTGCCAGGGCTCTCATGGTGCAATGACTGGTGACACAGTTGCTGAGCTTGAACCCTAGCGACTCCTGGGACTCAGAAGCCGAGTGCCATTTTCTCTTTCTTTCTTTCTTTCTTTCTTTCTTTCTTTCTTTCTTTCTTTCTTTCTTTCTTTCTTTCTTTCCTTCCTTCTTTCCTTCCTTCCTTCCTTCCTTCCTTCCTTCCTTCCTTCCTTCCTTCCTTCCTTCCTTCTTTCTTTCTTTCTTTCTTTCTTTCTTTCTTTCTTTCTTTCTTTCTTTCTTTCTTTCTTTCTTTCTATCAACAAACCATCCCTGGGAAGAAAATGCTGGGAGAGACTGTCTAAGTGGGGACTTGTGAGCAAGTGACCAGGCCCCTTGTGCAACAGCTGGTGCTGCAGCTTCTCTGCTTTGTTCCTGGCTCTTCCCAGGTCACAGAAGCTGAGCACCATTATTTTTTTTAAAAA
>NW_007156041.1:0-701 GCF_000164805.1 Carlito syrichta | reverse complement strand
TTCAGGACTCCAGCACCATTCTGGTCCTCTTGAAATTCTTAAACGTGTATCGGGCCCTCCAAGTCCGATAGGTTTCTCGGAACAATTAAGGCCAGATTCCAGGACAAAAAGAATCTTCTTGCCATATGTGGATGTAACTCTGGTCTTAAGGTGACCCATGTATTCCTTCCCCTTCCGTTTCTCTTTTTATTTTGAGAGGGGACAAGGATTTTGCAATTGTCAAATGTTTGGTACGTATTTTTAAAGGTAACAGGAAATATGGATTCCACGTAACTAGAAATCTTCTGTACATCTGTCTTTTTGTATATAGAGTTTGGAATTCACATCAACAGGGAAGATCAGGGCATCTTACTGAAACGAAATGGAAACCTGGTTCTGGGAGTTCTCATTAACCGGAATCTACAGGGCCTCTTGATTAGGTTTAATCAGCAATCTGGTCTTCTTTGTCCCTATATTTTTCGGAGCTACTTGCTCCGTGGATACGCTAAATCTGTCAATACAGATCCACAGAAACTTTTGGTACTCTTGCTAGTTGTAATCTAGGATCTGGCCCTACAAATCCTCTTGTGTCCTAGGAACATCTACCATCATAATCATGTTCCCCAGAAAAAAGGCATATTGGTATAAAATCCCTCGATTCAGTGACCTCACACTGCAGAAAATTCTTGTGGACAGGCAGTCGGAATTGAGATGTTGGGTTT
>NW_007156040.1:0-477 GCF_000164805.1 Carlito syrichta | reverse complement strand
AACATTTAAGAAAGAATGATTGCACATCATTGTGAATATATAAACACTGCTGAACTTTAAATTTGAACAAGGTTAAGTGAGGTATCATGTTATGAACATTTTACCACAGAGAAAATTTTTATAGAACTTGAAAATAAGTTATTACATTGAATTTTTGAGTTCTAAAATCTATGAGAGTAATGTTTTGTTACCTGCTTTATCTTGATATTCGGTGAAGCATTTTCCTTCAGTCCTTCCTCATCTTCAAAGTCCACTTTCCTTTCCTTCACACCAGCTTCCTTAAGGCAAATTTGATCCTAACATGAAACATGTGAATATACTAAACACTACTGAACTCTCAATTTAAACAAGGTTAAGTGAGGTATCATGGTATGAACATTTTACCACAGAGAAAATTGTTATAGAACTTGAAAATAAAGTCATTACATTCAATTTTTGAGTTATAAAATCTATGAGAGTAATGTTTTGTCACCTGCT
>NW_007156039.1:0-931 GCF_000164805.1 Carlito syrichta | reverse complement strand
GCCCAGCACTGCCTGAGCTGTCCCTTACCATGCTGACCTGTGGTGCCTACCTGTTTTGCATTCCACCTTGCCCAGCTTGGGCCCCAGGCATGGCAGAACCAGAGATCACCTGGAGCCTTGAGACCAGGCAGAGACCTGCATTGCCCTGCTCTGTTCCACTCAGGTCTGCCCAGCCTCCAACTGGGCATGAAAATGGGAGAGACAGAAGCCCCTCCCCCATACTAGATTGGACACAGGGCATATCTAAGTGGCAGACTTGACAGGCAGCACACTGACTGAGCCCAGATCTGCTCCATTATCCTCCTCAGAAGGCTTGGGGGCATCTGGCCCTAGCTGTGAACAACCTTACCAGCCTACAATGAGAGCTAGAGATCAGAACTGAAAGGATGTTGGACTTAGAGGAAAAATCTCAGAGTGTGCTTGGTTCCCTTGTTTGAATTTTTTTATTTTTATTCTTTGTTTGTTTTACTCAACTTTTTTTCTCTTTTTTCTTTCTCTTCTTACTGTTATTGATAATGTTTTCGTACTTGCTTTGTTTCAGTTAGTTTACTGATTTTTTTCTTCAGATTTCATGTTTGTGTAGGGGAATAGTACATCAATAAGGAGGTGGGTTAACTTCTGTGTTTGTATGATGGTATGTTTTAATTTTTTGGAGGTTTTTTTTTTACTCTTTCTTTGTATCTCTTCTCACTTGTTAGACAGTATGTTTGTCTGTTTTCCCTCTTAATCTTCTCTTTCGCCACTTCCTTCTTCCCCACTCTCTGTTCCATTCTCTGTCTGGACAGACTGCAAGGTAGTGGGAAGTGGGTTCCAGGGTATCCATACAGCTGTTGGTGGATACTGGCATCTGCAGATAGATTTTGAATCACAGCTCCCCACTCAATTAAATCTCAAAACTACAAAAAGTATAGCCCCCAACCTACAGTCCAGG
>NW_007156038.1:0-648 GCF_000164805.1 Carlito syrichta | reverse complement strand
CTCAGTTAGTTTACTGATTTTTTTCTTCAGATTTCATGTTTGTGTAGGGGAATAGTACATCAATAAGGAGGTGGGTTAACTTCTGTGTTTGTATGATGGTATGTTTTAATTTTTTGGAGGTTTTTTTTTTACTCTTTCTTTGTATCTCTTCTCACTTGTTAGACAGTATGTTTGTCTGTTTTCCCTCTTAATCTTCTCTTTCGCCACTTCCTTCTTCCCCACTCTCTGTTCCATTCTCTGTCTGGACAGACTGCAAGGTAGTGGGAAGTGGGTTCCAGGGTATCCATACAGCTGTTGGTGGATACTGGCATCTGCAGATAGATTTTGAATCACAGCTCCCCACTCAATTAAATCTCAAAACTACAAAAAGTATAGCCCCCAACCTACAGTCCAGCTTCAGAATTGAACAAAACTAGAGGATTCACATGAGAATAGGAGATTGAGAAAAAGAAGTACATGCAACCCCACCACCCCTGAACAACAGAATTAAGAAAGATGGAGATAAAAGTAACAAGTGGGGAGAAAAATCTACACAAATGAAGAAAAACCAGAAGATTAATATGGTTCTCATACAGACCCATGGGAGGTCAGACATTGAGAAAACAAACTTTGGAATGCAAACAATGAACTCCCTCCCAGAATGACTGG
>NW_007156037.1:0-743 GCF_000164805.1 Carlito syrichta | reverse complement strand
TCAGATGGCAATTATCAACAACTCAAAAAATAACAGCTGCTGGAGAGGGTGTGGTGAAAAGGGAGCACTTCTACACTGTTGGTGGGAGTGTAAACTAGTGCAACCTCTGTGGAAAGCAGTGTGGCGATTCCTAAAAGCTCTAAAAATTGACCTTCCATATGACCCTGCAATCCCCCTACTGGGAATATACCCTGAAGAACACAAATTACTCTATAAAAAAGATACCTGCACATGTATGTTTATCGCAGCATTGTTCACAATAGCAAGAACCTGGAAACAACCATGCTGCCCATCAAAAGAGGACTGGATTAAAAAAATGTGGTACATATACACGATGGAATACTACGCAGCCATAAAAAAGAACAAAGTCATGAATTTCGCTGCAACCTGGATGGAACTAGAGTCTATAATACTAAGTGACCTCTCACAAAAATAAAAATCCGAATATCACATGTTCTCACTCATATAATGGACCTTGAACATCCAATGCAATACTATGAGAAAATGACTGATGGTACTGGAAACTATGGGGGGGAGGGGGATGGGATTAACAGTAGCAAATATCTGTCGGGGGATGGGAAAACACTTCTTATCTACAGGGTGCCTGAATGAAAACATTATTGTACACCTAACCCTTAACTGTACCCCCACAAAACCATAAATAAAAAATACTGATTAATGAAAAAAAAAAATCTCATGTAGCCGGGCTCGGTGGCTCAACCTGTAATCCCGTGCCTTTGGGT
>NW_007156036.1:0-657 GCF_000164805.1 Carlito syrichta | reverse complement strand
TAGCTGACTTAACGAGTTTGTTAAATAAAGTTAACTGTTTTAACTATTTTGTAAATGACTTAACTAGCTGTCTTAGTTTGGTAACGAGTTAGCTAGGTGACATAACTACTTTGCTGATGATTTGGCTGATTACCTATGGTTTAACACGTTGGCTGACTACTCGGTCGACTTGTTAGCTGGCATAACAAGTCAGCCAACCAGTTGACTGTCTAGTTAGCTGGGTTAATTAGTTGACTGACGAGTTGGCCCACAAGTTAGCTCGGTTAACTAATTGGCAGGCTACTATTCTGACCTTACTAGTTGGCTGACTAGTTGGCCGATTCATTAGCTGACTTAAATAGTTGGCCAGCTAGTCGGTCGACTGGTTAGCTTACTTAACTAGTAGGCCAACGAGTGAGCCCACAGATGAGCTGACTTAACTAATTGGTCAGCGAGTGAGCCAACTGGCCAGCTGTCTTAACTATTTGACGGGCGAGTGAGCCGACTGGTCAACTGATTTAACTACTCAGCCAGCGAGTGAGCTGACTGGTCAGCCAACTTTAGTTGGCTAGTGAGTGAGCCGAATGCTCAGAAGAGTTAACTAGTCAGCTGGTGAATGAACCGACTGGTTAGTTAAATTAACTAGTCAGCCAGTGAGTGACCTGACATGTGAGTGGG
>NW_007156035.1:0-539 GCF_000164805.1 Carlito syrichta | reverse complement strand
TAGTCAGCCAGTGAGTGACCTGACATGTGAGTGGTCTTAACTAGTCAATCAGCTTGCAAGCTGACCAGTGAGCTGACATAACTAGTCAACTGGCGAGCAAGCCGACAAGTTAGCTGACCTGTTGTCCTGCGAGCAAGCTGACAATTTAGTTGTCCTGTTGTCTGGTGAGGCAGTCATATAGTTTGCTGACCAGTTTGCAGGAGAGTGAGCCAACTAATTAGCTGACCTGATGGAATGACTGAGTCCACTAGTTGTCTGACCAGATAGCTGAGTTGCTAGCAGATTAGTTAGCTAAGTAACTAACTGATTTTCTAGCTGACGTAAATAGCGATCTGTCTAGCTAGCTGGCTATCTAGCTGACATAAATAGCTGACAAACAAGCTATCTAACTCTAGCTTGCTGACTTAACTAGATAGCTATCTGGCTAGTTAGCTGGCTAACTGACTAAACTATCTAGCAGACTAGCAAGCTGACTAACTAGCTGACTTCACTAGCTAGTTGAATGTTTAGCTGACTTGTTAGCTTACTTCACAAGCTAG
>NW_007156034.1:0-745 GCF_000164805.1 Carlito syrichta | reverse complement strand
TTATCGCCATCTGATACTACTTGCCTTATTACTGCCGTGTGATCCAACTTGTCTTATTAATGCCGTCTGATACTACTTGCCTTAATAGTGCCGTCTGATCCTACATTTCTTATTTGTGCCTTTTGATCTTACTTGCCTTATTAATGCCGTCTGATACTACTTCCCTTATTATTGCCGTCTGATACTCCTTGCCTTATTACTGCCGTCTGATACAACTTACCTTAATAGGGCCGTCTGATACTCTTTGACTTATTATTGCCATCTGATACTACTTACCTTTATAGTGCCGTCTGATACTCCTTGACTTATTAGGGCATATGATACTCCTTGCCTTATTACTGTCGTCTGATACTCCTTGCCTTATTAGTGCCGTCGGATAATACATGCATTCTTAGTGACGTCTGATACTACTTGCCATCTTATTATCATTTTATACTACTTGTCTTCTTAGTGTCGTCTGATACTACTAACCTTGTTAATGTCGTCTGATACTACTTGCCTTCTTAGTGTCGTCTGATAGTTCTTGTCTTGTAGTGTCGTCTGATACAACTTGCCTTATTAGTGCCATCTGATGTACTTGGCTTTTTATTGCCGTGTGATACTACTTGCCTTGATAGTGCCGTTTGATACTTCTTGCCTTGTTAGTGCCATCTAATACTACTTCCCTTCTTAGTGCTGTCTGATACTTCTATCCTTATTAGTGCCGTCTGATACACCTTGCCTTACTAGTGCCGTCTGATAATCG
>NW_007156033.1:0-3510 GCF_000164805.1 Carlito syrichta | reverse complement strand
AAAAGGCCCAAGTGATTGAAGTTAGCCCTTGAATGAAGTCCCATTTGTCCCTTGCATCCTCCTAGGTAAAAATAAAAATGCATGTTTAAAAGGATTCATACTTATATGCAATGTTCTTTCTTTCTAGGATTTTAGCATGCTTATATCATCTTAACATGATTTCTTCTTTTAAAACAAACTGTAACTATGATTTTATTTATGAATATCTCATGCTTCATGTAAATTTTAAAATCTAACAAACAAGGTAGTAAATTAGTGCTTCTAAAATTTTAGTGTGTGTATGAGTCACCTGGAGACCTTGTGACAAATACAAATACAGATTCAGAAACTCCCAGGTGAAGCTGATCACACACTGAATAGCAAGGACTAAATAATACTGGTTTCTCACACAGAGACACAACAAATTATGGACATGATCTAAAGAGTTATAATTTTGTTCTTTGCACCTTGTATCAATTCAGAATGAAATTGCTTCATCTTATGCTTGTAGTGAAGATTTCAACAAATGGTTAAACTACCTGTATTTTAAAATGTTAATCTTATAAATGTAACACCATTTCTGCATTCAGAAAACTGATTCCACATTTTAGCAACATTCTTGTGTTCCTCCCCAGCTCTTGATTCCATCCACATCCATCATATTTCTTATCTTTAGGAAATATGAGGATTCAGATAATAAAGGAACACTGTATGGTTCCATTTGTTATGCTAAAATTTACTTTTGGCAAAAGAGAGCTTCTAAAAATGTTTATGAATAACTTCAGTTAAAGACTTTCTTAATCTGTATTAAACTTTAAGAAAAAACAGAAGCATAGTGTTCTGGTTAAAAGTCTAAAGGTTAGGAGTAAATTTACAAAATGATCTATGATCTTGTCGCAAGCTCTGTCACATAACATAGGGCAAGGGCTTTGCTTTGAGGAAAAAACCAAACCAGTGGTTCTCACTGCCTGTGTCATGAAGTTCACATTTTTTTAGCAGAACATGCAAACATTTTAGAATCTGACACTCCTTGGCCGTTCTGTTCACCCTTGACTCGCTCCCTGCACTCCCCACGTGTTAGAGATTGTACCTTGCTTCGCACCTCTGTGCCTCTGCACATGCTGCTCCCTGTTGCCGATGTCCTGAATTGTCTGGAAATCTTACTCACTGCCTTGAGGACCTCATCCAATGTGTCCAGTCATAGGTGGGGGCTCTCCCATATGTTCTCCCCATTTCTCTGTTAAAGCCTCATGTCATAGCCAGAATTCTTTGCTTGCAAAAGATTGCAAACTTCTTGAGGGTAAGCATATTCTAATCATGACTATATTCCAGTGCCAGTTTTGGTGTATTATGATAGATGCTCAATAAACATCCAGTCAATGGACAAATAAAATAATTTTAGACAAATATATTAGAGATTATAAACACATGACTATTTTGAACATAGATGTTAAAAAGTTTGCTCAAAAACTGTCACAAATAGAAGGAGACAGGAAGACATGACAAGTAAATGCAATGTGGTATCCTGGATTGGATTCTGGAATAGAAAATGGCTATGAGTGACAAAAACTGATGGAAAAAAAGTCTGTAGTTAATAGCATTGTACTAATGTTAATTGTCTAGTATTGACAAAAGCAAAATGATAAAATTATAGTTCTATAGGATGTTAACATTAGGAGAATCAGAGTGATGGGTGTGTCACAACATTGATACTATCTACAAAATTTTCTGTAAATCTAAAATTATTCCAAATTAAAAAGTTAAAAGAAACCCTGCTCAACTCAATGTCTCAAGCTAGATTTCCTAAACTCATTTAGTCATTCAATAAATATTCACTAAAAATGTTTAACCTATAGTAAAGGTTAAGAGACACTTCTCGAATGAACCCCAGCTACATGAATAACACATGATGACCCTCTCTTGGACATCTGCCATTGAGGTCACTGGTGAAATGGCCAACAAAAGAAGCCAGTACCATTTCCAGACTGTCACAGTCTCAGTGAGCAGATGAGATTATAATTCTTTAGCCCAATTGTAAATTGATGCCAAGATTTTCATGCTAGTTAGCTGATTCTTTAAGCTACAGATATATCAGAGAGGACATTTTCTATAAAGGCAACAAAATAAGATGCATGTCATGGAAATGACTATATTACATATAAATTTTAATATAAAATACAAAATTATTTTAAGTGAATAGTACAATTTATGTGTTGAGATAACTAAGAAGTGGTTTGGGGAAATGAACAAATAGACATCAAGTGGTAACATTACTTTCCATAGTAAATCTATGTAAGTATTTTTTAAGTGTGCTTATCTTTTGATTTTAAATAAAAGCTCCTATAAAGTTGTGTCATCATTAAAGGACTAGAAAACGGAATATATTGTAGTGGCCATACTTTTTTTTTTTTTTTAAGATCTGAGGTACAATTCAGGGTTAGGTACATAAGTGGTCATTGTATAGGTAAATTTTGGGCCTTTCTTTGGTCCCCAATTTGATCTGGTTTGAGATCGGATACACTTATTGATGTTATGTGTCCCCCTGCTGCCAATCCCTTTCTTATAGCATTATGATAAATATTCAGGGTCTGCTTATGAGTGAGAACATGTGAATATACAACAGATATTCGTTTCTAGGATAGATCACTGACTATTATAGACTTTTACTCTATTGACTGAAAGATGCTAAGTGTTCAGCCAACAAGAATCCTGGCTGCTAACCCAATCTCACCTAGTCCAGAAGACTTCTTCACATTATATGTATATAATTGGAACCTTCAGAAAATTATTTTCATTTTTCCAAACATCGAAACTCTATGTGGCTTTTACTACTTAATAACTATTTTAACTGTTAAAGAATTGTATAAAAGTAAATAACAGAATCTGCGTATTCTAACACATTTTTATTTGAATTTACCTACAGAAATTTCATAGTTACAGCTGCCAATAATTTTTTCATTGAAAAAAGGTTATTAAATTGTTGCTTAATTAAACTGTGATACTAAATTCTAAATTTTGTGTTACACTCTAAAATTATCGATGCAATCTGAACAATTTATTTTCACAATTCTATGTATATGTATAGTAACTGTAATAAAAAATTAATCATTTCTTGAGTCAAGATCTCACTCTGTTACCCATGATCATGATTCAACGTAGCCTCCAACTTCTGGGCTCAAGCGATTCTTCTGTGTCAAGTGCCTGAGTAGCTGGGACTACAGGCATGCACCACTACTTCCAGGTTTTAACATTTTTTGTAGAGATGAGGTCATGCTATGTTGCCCAGGCTAGTCTCCAACTCTCAGGTTCAAGCAATCCTCCTGCCTCAGCCTCCCAAAGTGCTGGTATTACAGGCATGAGCTACTGCACTCAACCAAAAAAATTAATCTTAACAGTGGTTTTAGGGCTTCTTATGGTTGAGTACATGCAGCAAAAACCAAACTAGTATAAAACTTAATGGATAGTAGTGATTTGCCCAGAAAACTCTACCACTCACTGATTCCAAGTTTGCTTTGAATGAATGAAAATTGG
>NW_007156032.1:0-792 GCF_000164805.1 Carlito syrichta | reverse complement strand
AAACTCTACCACTCACTGATTCCAAGTTTGCTTTGAATGAATGAAAATTGGTATCCAAAATGCTCTGTTTTGCTATTGAGTTAGCTTTTTTTTCTATTTTGTTGAAGGATTCCTTTTAATGTGTTTTAACAACACAAAAGTGATGGAGATGAGACAGGAGTTATCAAAGTGAGTACTTTAAATATGTGCCAAATACACTGCATATAAATTGAACAACAGGCTTCCCTTACTCTGAAACTTACTCTTTTTCATTGTTTTCAGTTAAGGAAATAGTTCTACTTTCCAGTCATTGAATTGCTCAGGCCAACAAATAGAAGCCATTTGATGACTTATATTCCTTACACCCAACCTTCACTCTGTAAATAGACTCACTTTACCTCCAATGTGCATGGTGGCCCTGTCCAGCTCACTGCACATACTCAACCACACCAGTCACTGATCTGTGCTGCTGCCTGTGTTCCCAGACTCCTGCAGTGTCCTTCCAACACACTCCCTGTTCAGTTCATGGTTCTCTATTGTTGTCTCTCCAAGCTGCATCCAGAGAGCCTTTTAAACATTTAAATAATATCCCATAGCAATTAGAAGAAAAATCAGAGCCTTATAATAGCCTGAAGGATTCTGCATGTCCGGGTCCTGTATACTTAACTTTATCATTTTCCTCACTATGCTTCAGCATTCGAACCAGAAAATTTAAGAACATTCCTGTCTTAGACCTTTACACAGAAGGACCACATCTGCATATCTGTGCATGTCTGTCTCCCTCACTGTCTTCAGATATTCTGATGTTTATGT
>NW_007156031.1:0-762 GCF_000164805.1 Carlito syrichta | reverse complement strand
GGAACGCAAACACAGGAGTGGCATGTGGTAGTGACCGTAGTTCCAGCTACACAGGATGCGGTGACATTCGTCCTGGGGCTTTTTATGTGTCACCCCCACCAATAGTACATGTGAGACCTGGCCAGGCACTGTTGCTTACAGCTGTTAGACCCACACCCCAGGAGGCTGAAGCAGGAGGCAGCTTGAGCCCAGGGGTCAGAGACCAGCCTGGGAAATGTGGAAAGACCTCATCTCAGCGAGAGGTCTCCAAAATCAAGTCAGGTGTTATGGTTCCTGGACTCCCAGCTGCTCGGGGGCCAAGGTGGGAGGACCACCTGAGACCCTGTGGTTGAGGCCCTGGGAGCCACAATAGTGCCACTGCACCCTAGCTAGGGAGACAGAGACTCCAGGAACAAAATAGATGCCTCCCTCGTGTGCCATGACAGGCATCTACAGCTTCCCAGGGACACATCTGCATGCGCAGGGGACAATGGAGTTATCGGAAGAGGAAGGGGGCCACCCCAGTCCGAAGGTGGCAGACCAGGTAACCAGAATATGGACTGGCAGTGGCATTACCAGACTGCTTTGGTCACTCTGTGCCTGATGGCCCTCCTAACTCGGGGTAGTATGTTCCATAAGCTACACGTGTCTTTGCTGTAGGGCATGAGTGTGGAGGGTGGAGGCAGTTCTTTTGGGACACGTGGCTGACAGTGTGGGAATGATGTGCCCAGTGGAAACCTTTGATACCTCCTGTGAATCACAGGTGGTATAGTGTCTTTTCCT
>NW_007156030.1:0-753 GCF_000164805.1 Carlito syrichta | reverse complement strand
ACTGCAAATGCTACCATGAAGGCTATGAGACATTACAACTGGGTGCCATCTCTGCCGGTATCCTGCTAACTATAATGTCATAGTTTTTGATTTACAAGATTGTTTATTTACTATACCTTTATTTTGTTTTGTTTTGAGTTGAAGTCTCACTCTGTTGCCCAGACTGGAGTGCAGTGGCCTCCCTCAGCCATCGCAGCCTCGACCTGCTGGGCTCCAGCAATCCTTCCACCTCAGGCTTTCAAGTAACTGGAATTACAGGCATGCACTACCACGCCTGGTTGATTTTTTGATTTATTGTAGAGATGAGGTCTTGCTGCCCAGGCGGGTCTCAAACCCGCGGGCTCAGGCAATCCATTCACCTCAGCCTCCCAAAGGCATGGGATTACAGATTGAGCCACCGAGGCCGGCTACTATACCTTTATATTCAGACGACTCTAAATGATTTGCATTCATCTCATCCTCTGAAATTTTTATGCATCCATTTCAAAGATTTCAATGGAAGGTTTTACCTCAAGGTATGAAAAATAACCCCACCTTATGTCAAAAGTTTGTGGATGCTGCCTTACAAGGTATTATAAGCCAATATTCTGACCTTTACTTAGTCCATTATATGGATGATATTTTGTTGGCACATGAAGATCGTGCTCTTTTGCATGATATTCTTAATCAAACTATAACTGCTTTAACTAATTGTGGCTTAAAGGTCCTCCCTGAAAAAATCCAACCTAATTCACCTTTCACTTATCTTGGTCG
>NW_007156029.1:0-528 GCF_000164805.1 Carlito syrichta | reverse complement strand
CCAATAAAAATTTATGGTTATAGATAAAATGCCTGAACAAACTTATTGGAGAATGAAGGAGGACTACCTATGTTATTTTAAGGATAAACTTATCTTATTCAAATGGAAGTTTAAATTCAATATTCCAATTAATACACTGAAAACAATCAACATGCAGATAAAGAATATATTTTGGAAGGAAAATATTCTCGGAGACGGGGCAAGATGGCGACGGCATAGGTGAACTTGTGAGATTCTCTGAACGTGAGTTCCCAAAAAGGCTATCACTTCGCTACCCCCATCCCCCAGCCCACCACCAACCGCGCTGGGGGCAGGCCCGGGAACTTCAGTCCCACGCAAGGCCAGATATTGCGCCCCCGCCCCACTGCTGCCGTTCTACTCGTGTGTGGAAGTCTCCAGTCCCAGCCCCCTCCAGATCCCTCCCCGGGCTGCATTGTCTCCAGCCCGGGCACCCGGCATCAAGCCACCGGTCACACAGGGAGGTTCTGGGCACCCGCCCCTCAGAGACGCTGGTTCCATTTCTGGCTG
>NW_007156028.1:0-790 GCF_000164805.1 Carlito syrichta | reverse complement strand
CATTATTTTCCTCTTCTATATGCCCCCTTTTTAAATCTAAGGACCAAGACTGCAAACTGCTGAATAGACAGACTGCAAAGCAGAGGGAAAAGTGAACAAAACCAGAAGACCCTCATAAGGAAGAACAGGTCATTGCAGAAGAGAAATAAAAGCAATGCCACCTTCCCTCAAAAACAGAATTGAAGAGGGGGAGGGAAAGGGGTAAAGGGAGAAAAATCTACAGAAATGAAGAAAAACCAAAAGAAGAGTATGGGTCTCTCCCAGACGCCTGGGAGAGCAGACACTGAGAAAACTGACTTTGGAATACAACCAATGAAAAGTCCCCAGAATGAAGGGTCTCAAAATGCAAATGTAGATATCAAAACAATAATGGAGAGATTAAAAAGAATTGAGGAGACACAAGAAGAAACTAGGAAGGAGCTGATATCTGAGATAACAGTAATAAAGAATACTGTGAATGAAATAAATAACAAATTGAAAAGCATGGAAAGCAGAATTACCCAAGCAGAAGAAAGAATCTCAGAGCTTGAGGACCAAAATATAGAAATAACCCAAACTCTTAAAAACACAGAAAATAAACTCAAAAAGACAGAACAAAACCTTCAAGAGATGAGTGACTACCTCAAGAGGCCTAACCTAAGAATAATCGGACTCCCTGAGGCAGAAAGAGAAACAGAGACCACATTGGAACAAACTTTCCACGAGATCATTCAAGAAAATTTCCCTTATCTAATCAGTGATACAAAAATTCAAACACAAGAGATTCAGAGAACCCCCGCAAGACAACAAA
>NW_007156027.1:0-719 GCF_000164805.1 Carlito syrichta | reverse complement strand
CAGAGGGGTCTGCAGCACCTTAGGTAAGTTCCATTCCCTTCGGATTAAAGTATGGCTTAACTTTCAGATCCCTGTTCGGGCGCCACTTGCCAGAGTCCAGGTCCAACAGGTCAGGGTTTCCTGAACAGGAACGGCATCAATGTAGGAGAAAACTTGGACACTCTCTCGGTTGTTATGCAGCAAAGATGATGATTTATTTTTCTTTTCAAGTTCATTTTATGCTTTTTGATACATAGAGTTTGGACTTCAAAACCAGACATATTTATTTTGTTTTGATCATTGTTAAACACAATGAAATACTGTCTTCCCTCAAATTTGCTACAATGTATCCACTAATAGAATATTTAAAGCATGTAATTTTTCACAACGTGTTTTCTCAAACTATTAACCTTAACCATCTAAACTTTTAACAACATAATGCCTAACTTATGTTTTACTAAACTTTTATTGTTGCTAAATACAATTACAAAGCATTTTCTACTATTTCAACCTTTCTATGTTAATCACCTACTCCAAAATGCAAAAAGTTTGTGTATACTGAAAACTATAGGTCCATCCATCTGTTTTCTTGCATAAATGGCCAAACCCTAAAATTAAAACACTCGTAATCATCACAACAACCTTGTTCGTCATGCTAAAAATATCTATATAACACTTCCAATTAGCAAATTGAAAACAACATCCCCCAAAGCTCCCCTAATTAGCAAGCAACTTAAAAA
>NW_007156026.1:0-834 GCF_000164805.1 Carlito syrichta | reverse complement strand
CCAAAAAAAGCTCTCTAAAGACTCCAATGAGCCTCAAAAAATGATTACCTTAACAAAAAGAAAAGCAAATATCAATATTTACTAAGCCTCTGCTATATTTGGAGTACAATCACATAAACAATCACAGCACAACTTCAAAATGATATTTTGTTATTAATTGCCAAGGAACAGATGGCCACAGGAAGACAAGGAGAATGTACCTGACGTACCCAAGATTATATGCCCCCAACAGTGAAAATGTATGTGGAACCAGGTCATGTGTCCAGGTCCTGTGCTCAGTGCCTACATGACTGCTGCCTCCCACAGAGAGGGGGATGACTAAAAAGCATGCCTCAAATGATCACCATTTCACTCGATCCCTGTGAAAATCCATTAAAAACTATGATCATGTTCGTTCTCTAGGTGGGGGACTGGAGCTCACAGAGACTGATCTCCAGTGAAAACCAGGGAGTTACAGCACTGCCATCATCAGTGGGGCAGGAGGGCAACAGAATGCAGCAGGACAAAAAGCACACAAAGTTTAAAAATGTAAAGTGACAGAGAGGGGCTAAAAACAGTTAAAATTATTTATTTTAAAGATCAACCTGCAGGCTCCAAGTCTGATAGACATGAGACTTGAGAAAACTAAACAGCCTTTACTAGTTAGCAGCAAAGTATGCTGCTAAAAGGAAGAGAATGTTTGAACAAAGATGGATAAAGGTGCTTTCCTGGAAATGCAAGATAGTAACCAATTCACAAACTTACTCCAAATCCTCTCTTTGTGAAGTCATTAGTTTACAACCCCTGCTTGTTAAGCACATCCTGGAGACAATTTGTTCTTTGAAAATCTGGTTT
>NW_007156025.1:0-752 GCF_000164805.1 Carlito syrichta | reverse complement strand
CAGAGAACAGGTAAGAGGTTACCAGAGATTGGGATGGGGGTAGCCCAAGAAAGCTTTGTGGGGGTGATAGAACTGGTCTGTATTCTTAATATGGTGGTGGTTATAATGTATTAAAATGTATACAGCTGTATAGCAAAACTTTAAACATCTATTAAAGAAACAAAAACAAAAAAGTTGTTTCTTTTTTCTTTCTTTTTTTTGAGTCAGATTCTCACTCTTGTTGCCTAGGCTGGAGTGCAGTGGCAGACTCACAACCACCGCAGCCTCGACCTGGTGGGCTCAGGTGATCCTTCCGCCTCAGCCTTCCAAGTAGATAGAACTACAGATGCACGCCATCATGCCCGGCCAGTTTTTGTGATTTATTGTAGGGACAAGATCTCACCAAGTTGCCCAGGTTGGTCTCGAACCTCCGGACTCAGGCAATCCTCTCGCCAAAGTACTGGGATTATGGGTTGAGCCACCGCACCCAGCTAAGCTGTTTCTTAAAAGAAGTCTAGCCTTCATTTTAATTTTTGCCACTCTTCTCAAAAGAAAAAATGACGTTCTAATCTTTGAAAGTTATTCTGATGGCTTAGAATGCCATATCCCTTTACTAAAGATTTACTAAACATCCCTTTTATCCCTTTAATAAACACCCCTTGGGGAGGTGAATCTTTTCTTTCTCTCTCTCTGTCTCTAATTTACTTTTAAAATAAACTGTTTTCTAATCTAAAAAAAATAAAGATTTTGAGACTGGGCATACCTAAAACCCC
>NW_007156024.1:0-861 GCF_000164805.1 Carlito syrichta | reverse complement strand
ATTTACTAAACATCCCTTTTATCCCTTTAATAAACACCCCTTGGGGAGGTGAATCTTTTCTTTCTCTCTCTGTCTCTAATTTACTTTTAAAATAAACTGTTTTCTAATCTAAAAAAAAAAAAAGATTTTGAGACTGGGCATGCCTAAAACCCCAGCACTTTGGGAGACCAAAGCGGGAGGGCTGTTTGAGTCCAGGAGTTCGAGACCAGCCTAAGTAACACAGTTGAGATCTCATCTCTCAAACATAAATAAATAAATAAAAAGTAGTTTGGAATGGTAGCACAGGATTGTAGTTTCAGCTACTCGGGAGGCTAGGGCAGAAGGATTGCCCGAGCCCAGGAAATAAAGGCTGCAGTGGGCTGTGATTGTGCCACTGCACTCTAGCCAGGGCAACAGAGTGCGACCCCCAACTCAAAAAAATAAAAAATAAGTAAAGATTTTGAAAAGTTTGGGATCTCTATGAAATGGTACGTTTTCCATTTAAAATAGGGGAGAAACTGAGGTGAAAAAAAGAAAACGGGCAAATTTGAAGAGTGAGAAAGAACTGTTACTACACCCTGTCATGTGCTTGCATCCTTCGAAAACCCCACGTCTGAAGTTGGGGGTCTTCTCAGCATGGAAATGCTAGCTCCTGATCACAAGTGTTTATCAGACTTCACGGAGCACAATATCTATTGCTATGGGGAGGGAGGAGTACCTTTTAAGATACAAAAGAGGAATCTTTACTGTCCTTAATCTAAAATCTGAATTTTTCATGTATACGGCATGACAGAAATCACATGAATGAAAGTTCTGATGTTCTTACTGATACCTGTTTTGCATCTCCTTGGCAGGAGAAGTTAGACCAAGTTTGGTACACGG
>NW_007156023.1:0-905 GCF_000164805.1 Carlito syrichta | reverse complement strand
AAAAAGTAGTTTGGCATGGTAGCACAGGATTGTAGTTCAGCTACTCGGGAGGCTAGGGCAGAAGGATTGCCCGAGCCCAGGAAATAAAGGCTGCAGTGGGCTGTGATTGTGCCACTGCACTCTAGCCAGGGCAACAGAGTGCGACCCCCAACTCAAAAAAATAAAAAATAAGTAAAGATTTTGAAAAGTTTGGGATCTCTATGAAATGGTACGTTTTCCATTTAAAATAGGGGAGAAACTGAGGTGAAAAAAAGAAAACGGGCAAATTTGAAGAGTGAGAAAGAACTGTTACTACACCCTGTCATGTGCTTGCATCCTTCGAAAACCCCACGTCTGAAGTTGGGGGTCTTCTCAGCATGGAAATGCTAGCTCCTGATCACAAGTGTTTATCAGACTTCACGGAGCACAATATCTATTGCTATGGGGAGGGAGGAGTACCTTTTAAGATACAAAAGAGGAATCTTTACTGTCCTTAATCTAAAATCTGAATTTTTCATGTATATGGCATGACAGAAATCACATGAATGAAAGTTCTGATGTTCTTACTGATACCTGTTTTGCATCTCCTTGGCAGGAGAAGTTAGACCAAGTTTGGTACACGGCCAAGAAGATATACACGGACAGCGAAGCTAGTTATGTGGTCAGTAGCATGGTTTTCCATCCTGCTAATTGAATTCCAGCTATTTCCTCAACACTTAAATGGAGGCAAGGTGCTTAGGGGCGCAACTACCAAATTAGGCAAGGTTTTTATTCTCCGTTTCTTTATCTATAAAATTTGCTTTTTCAAAGATTGCTTTACCCCTCAAAGGATGCTTAAGGACCACCTAACAATAAAAGAGAACGCTATCCCTTTGCCTTTTTGCAATGACATTTTAAGAAAAATGAATTTACACCTGGTGTGTACA
>NW_007156022.1:0-5766 GCF_000164805.1 Carlito syrichta | reverse complement strand
TAAAAACATAAGAATCTCTAAAAGCAGTGCAAATAAAAAACAAGTAGAATATACATCACAAAGGAAAGATTTTACATTGGTATTTAAATAGTAAATTTTAGAGATCAGGGTGGAGGGTAAAAGATTAAGCTCTAACCCAAACTTCCAGAAGGAAAAAAATAATAATATGGAGTAGAGTAAAAATAACTTATAGAAAGAACAGAAAAATTATAGAAAAATAAATTAAAGCAACAGTTTCTTCATTTGTGATAAACAAATCTGACTAAATTTTACCTATGTGTGGTTTTTTCAAGTTTCCATATACATTTCTTTATTGTCATTTCCTGATCTGACAAGAATGATGTTGGTAATTTAAGGAGTATTGCCTTGAATCTGTAGATTGCCTTTAGCACAATGGATATTTTAATGTTCTTGATTCTTCCTATCCATGAGCATGAAATATTTTTCCATTTTTTTGTGTGTCTTCTTGGATTTCTTTCAGCAGTGTTTTGCACTTCTTATTGTAAAGTCTTTCACCTCTCTGGTTAGGAAGATGCAAAGGTATTTCATTTTTTAGTGGCTATTTTGAATGGAATTGAGCTTTTTGTTTAATTCTGTGCCTCCTTGTTGTTGATGTATAACAATGCAACCATCTTTTGCTCATTTATTTTGCACCCTGAGTCTTTGCCAAAGTTCTTTATCAGTGCAGGGAGGTTTTTGACAGATTCAGACTATTCAGATTTTCTTTCTTCATGAGTCAGTTTTCATAGAGTCTCTTGTCTAGGAATCTGTTCATCTCATCTAGATTATCCAACTTGTTCTTGCACAATTTTTCAAAGCATGATGTAAAAATATTAATATTTCTGTAAGATCAGCATTAAAGTCTCAGCATTCATTTCTGATTCCTATAATTTGAGACATTTATTTTTTATACTGATCCATTTAAAGTTGATTTTTATGTCTGGGAATACATAGGGGTCCTGTTTCAATCTTCTGCATGTGATCAACCAGTTTTCACAGCACCATTTAATGAATAGGTTCTCCTATCCCCAGCGGTTGGTAGTGAAGGTTTGGTTGAAGATGAGTTGTCTGAGAAATTGAGGTTTTGCTTCTGGAATCTCAATTCTATTCCATTGGTCTTTATGCCAGTTCTTAACCAATACCAGACTGCTTTGATTATTGTAGCCATAAAATAAAGTTAAAAGTCTGGGAATGTAATACCTCCTCTTTTTTTTCCTGTAGATTTTTTGGACTTTTCATGGTCCTGTATGTTTCCACATGCATTCCTGTATCGATGTTTCTAGGTCTGAGAAGAGTGCTGCTGGTAATTTGAAGGGTATTGCATTACATCAGTAGATTGCTTTAGGTAGAATGAACATCATAACAATATTGATTCTTCCAATCCATGAACATGGAATATTTTTCCATTTGTTTGTCTCTCTTTGATTTATTTGAGCAATGTTTTGTAGTTTTCACTGTAAAGGTCTTTCATGTCTCTGATTATGAAAATGCCAAGGTATTTCTCTCTTTTTTTGTGGCTATTGTGAATGGAATTGTACTTTTTATTTGGGTTTCTGTTGGTTGATTATTGGTGTAAAGAAATGTGATTGTCTTTTGCACATTTATTTTATACCCTGAGATGTTGACAAAGTCCTTTATCAGTGCAAGGAGTTTTTTGACAGATTCTTTTGGGGTTTCAACGTACAGAATCATATCATCTGCAAAGAAGGGTAACTTGATTTGCTCTATTCTACTTGGATACTCCTGATCACCTTCTCTTCTCTGATTTTTCTAGCTAGGACTTCCAAAACTATGTTGAACAGGAAGGGTGAGAATGTGCATCTTTGTCTTTTTCCAGTTTTCAGGAGAAATTTCCACTTTCTGTCTGTTAAGCCGTAAGCCGGGTGTGATTTTCTCATAGATAGCTCTTACATTTTTTAGATATTTTCCATCTATACCTACATATTCGAAGGTTTTTATCAAGAAGTGGGTGCTGGATTTTATCAAAAGCTTTTTCTGCATCTAATGATATAAACATGTGGTTTTTTTGTTTTTATGTCTGTTGATGTATTTTATTACGTTTATGTTCTTATGAATGTTGAATCAGTCTTGCATCCCAATGATGAAGCCCACTTAGTTGTGGTAGATAATTTTTCATATGTATTGTTGAATCTGGTTTGCTAGGATCTTGTTCAGAATTTTAGCATCTATGTTCATTGAGGATATTGGCCTGTAATTCTCTTTGTTGGAACTTTTCTTGGCCTAGGTATCAATATAACGTTAGCTTAATAAAATGATTTGGGGAGAGATTCATCTTCCTCAATTGCCTGGAATACTTTCAATGGGTTGGTATCAGTTCCTACTTGTATGTCTTCTAGAATTCTGCTGGGAAGTCATCTGGTCCCGAACTTTTCTTTGCAGGGAGTATTGTTATGACATAGTGAATTACCTGTATTGTTATTGATCTATTTAGGGTCTTGATTTCTTCTTGTTTCAACCTGGGGAGGTTGTGTGATTTCAGAAAGTCCTCCATTTCCTTTAGGTTTTCATGATTTTTCCATAGCAAGGTACATAGTAGTCTCTGATAATCTTTTGTATTTCTTCAATGTCAGTTGTGACCTCATCTTTTGTGTTTCTGGTTGGGTTTATTTGGGCTTTTTCTCTCTTTTTTGTGGTCAGTCTTGCTACGGGACAGTCAATCTTCTTTACCTTATCAAAGAACCAGCTTTAAAAAAAAATTTTTTTTTGGTAATATTTTTTGTATTCTTTGTCCCGGATTTGGGCATTTATTTTGGTGATCTGGGTTCTTCTGCTGAAGTTATGGTTTCTATGGGTTTGCTTTTCCATCTTTCTTAGGTGACTTATTACGCCATTTACTTGTGATCTTTCCATTTTCTTCATGTGTGTTTGTAGAGATATGAATTCCCCTCTTACTTCTATTTTCATGGCATCCTTGAGGCTTTGGTAAGATGTTTCTTCATTTTTTGTTGTTGTTGTTTCCAGGTATCTTTTAACCTCTGCTTTGATTTCCATATTAACCCAGTGTTTGCTTAGCCTCATGCTGTTTAGTGTCCGTGACTTTGTGGGTGTTGGGGGAACTTTGCTTGTGTTGATATTTATTTTTATTGCACTGTTGCCTGAGAAGGTGCATGAGAGAATTTAAATCTTATGAAATTTGTTTATGCTTGATTTATTGCCATGGATGAGGTCGTTCTTAGAGTAGGCTCTATGTGGTGGTGAGTAGAATGCATATTCTGTCATTATTTGGTGGTCTGTCCTTTTCATTTAAGTCCATTTGGTCATGAGTAATATTAAGGTTACAGATCCCTTTGCTGATTTTTGTCTTGATGGTATGTCTAGGGTTGGGAATGGAGTATTAAATTTCCCAGCTATGATAGCATCAGAGTAATATCTTTTTTAAGTTTGCCTGGAAGCTGCTTTATAAAAGTTGGTGCTCCTTTGTTGGGTATGTACATGTTATGATTGATATTTATTGTTTTTGTATTGAACCTTTTATCATTATATAGTGACCTTCTGTATCTTTTTAAATGTTGATACTTTAAAGGGTATTTTGCCTAATATTAATGTCACAACTCCTGCTTATTTTTGGTTCCATTTGCTTTAAATTTTGCTTCCCATTCTCTCACTTTGAGCCTGTGAGTGTCCTTTCTGGTGAGATGAGTCTCTTGGAGACAATATATTGTTGCCTTGTGATATTTTATCCAATGTGCCATTCTATATCTTTTCAGTGGTGCATTTAGTTCATTCACATTCAAGCTAATTATTGAAATGTGAAAGTTTATCTCTCATGAGGTTCTCAAAGAGTTGTTGTTCCTGATTGTGTGTTGCCTTTCTTTTGATTTTGGGGTTGATTCATGTGTATTTTCATCCTTTTTCCTGAACTCTTGTGAAGAGTCCTGTGATTATTTTTTCCCTTTCTTCTATGTTTAGTAATTTCTTAAGTGTTGAATGTAGAGTTTGTCTAGAGGCAGCATAAGTTCTTAGGGACTGAATGTCTGAAAAGATTTTTATTCTCCCTCACCAACTAAGCTTAGTTTAACTGGGTAGGTTATTCTTGGTTGAAATTGATTACCTTGGAGAACTTTGAAGATTGAACCCCAAGCTCTCATAGCCTGAAGTGTTTCTGTGGATAAATCTGCTGCTGTTCTAATTGGTCTTCCCTGGTTGGTAGTCTGACCTTTTCCTTTTGCTGCCTGTAGGATTGTTTTCTTTTATACCTCCTTTGTTTAGGTGAATTACTATGTATCTAGGAGTTGGTCTTCTCATTTATTGTATTTCAGGGGTTCTCTGAATGTCTTCTGTTTGAATAGTCATACCATTGATGATTTGAGGGAAGTTTTCTTGAATAATTTCATGGAATGTTTGTTCCAGGGTGGTTTCTGTCTCACTTTCCATCTCAGGGAGTCCAATTATTCTTAGGTTCTGCTTCTTGAAATAATCACTCACCCCTTGAAGGATTTTTTCTGTTTTCTTAAGCTTCTTTTCTATGTTTTTGACAGATTGGGTTAGTTCTATATCTTGGTTCTCAAACTCTGAGATGCTTTCTTCCGTTTGTCTAATTCTGCTTTCCATGCTTACCAGTTTGTTATTTATTTCATTCACAGTATTCTTTATAGCTGTTATCTCAGTTATCAACTCCTTCCTATTTTCCTCTTGTCTCTCCTCAATTCTTTTTATTCTCTCTATTAGTGTCTTGATGTTTGAATTTGTAGTCTGGGACCAGTCATTCTGGGGGCTTTTCATTGCTTGCATTGTGAAGTCTATTTTCTCAGTGTCTGATCTCCCAGTGGTCTGTGTGAGACCCATATTCTTCTTTTGGTTTTTCTTCATTTGTATAGATTTTCCAACCCCTTCCTTTTTTTCTCTCATCTTTAATTATGTTGTTCATGGATGGTTGAGTTGCTTCTTCTTCTGATTGTTCAGTCTCCTATTCTTCCTTATGTGGATCCTCTGGCTTTGCTCAATTCTGAAGCTAGACTGTGGGTTTCAGGCTGTACCTTTTGCAATTTTGAGATTTTATTGAGTGAGGAGCTGTGATTCAAAATTTTTCTGTAGATTCCAGTATACACTGACAGGTATACAGGCACTTGGGAACCCACTTCCCACTGTCTTACAATCTTTCCATGTAATGGAGTTATAGGTTTCTTCTCTGGAAGCAAAAGGAGGTTAAAAAAAGGAAAATAATGGAAAAAGGAAGAAGGGGAGCAAGAAGAAGGTGGAAAGAGAGAACAGTAAAGGGAAAAACCGACAAATGTACTAACAAATGAAAAGGGACATAAAGGCAGAAAAGAGTTTTTTTAAAAAAAAAAAACCCTAAAACATACAGATAAACATAGAAACAAATAGTTCAAAAAAAGAAAAACTTGCTGATTGATGTACTCTTCCGAAACTCAAAAAAGAAGTCTACAGAATTGGAAAAAAATCAGTAAAATAACAAAAACACAAGTATGAAAATGTTATCAAAAGCAGAAAGAAAGAGAAAAAACTAAAACAAACAAAATGGGCAAAACAGACTGACAAAAATAAAAATAAAATCAAGGAATAAAATTCTCTCTAAGGTCATTCCTGTAGTTTCAACTTCTTTTCAGCTCTAATCTGTATCCACTCCCCTCTGCTCTCACCTCAGGCAGATAGGGTTGCTCACAGCTTGGGTCAGATGTCCCAGCCCTACTTGGAAGAGGGTGCATCAATTCTGGACTTGCTCAACTTGCTGCCTGTCAGGTCCTGCCACTCAAATCTGACCTATCTGTGTCTGATCTAGCATGG
>NW_007156021.1:0-844 GCF_000164805.1 Carlito syrichta | reverse complement strand
CTGACATATTAGTCAAGCTAGAGAGACAATGAACATCCCTTTTCAAGAGGTTAACCCTTGTTTTCAAATATATTCTCCATAAAGCAACAGGAGGAGGCACTTAGCTGACTTCAGAAGAAGGCATCCTTTGTAGGAGCCTGTATTGGTGTTTCTCTCAGATTCCCTTTATTAGACCAGTTCCCCTGTCTCTCAGCTACTGTGAATGATGGCTGCTAAGGACTCATGGCTGCCCTCTTCTCTGGATAATTGGTGTCAGACAAAAGAGAAATCACATAAGAGAGTACACTTTCCTCTCCCAGTCAAGGACACTCCACAGTCATTGACTGGCTAACTTAAGGATACAAAACCCTAGACCTCTTGACTCAAGGTGGGCTCATCTCAGTTAAAATGTATGCCCCAAAGCTCTCCAATGAGATTAACAAAAGCTAAACTCAAAATGAGATCACATCTTGCCTAGCTTCTTTTCCTTCTTTGCTTTACTTGCTCTTTCTCCTGAGAGCACATCCCAGCATGCACCCAAATTCCTATCTTAGTTTCTTTTTCCAGGGAGTCACATCTAGGACACCTTTCTAAATTCTACTGGGCACTAAGATAGGGCCTGCTGGTTGTGCACAAATAAATTATCTGTGGAAATGATTCTTTCTTCTCTCTCCTTTACCAAAATATAAGGCATATGACAGAGGATCACCAAAACTGGAATTTATTTATTAAAATTGTGCATTTATTCTTACATGCTTAAATTTCAGTCAACTTCAAAGTACTCTCAATTTGATGCAATACACCTAGTGAAACACTTTTCCACTGCTCAAACCAGTTTTAAACTCATCAATTTTGATGCCTTTTA
>NW_007156020.1:0-726 GCF_000164805.1 Carlito syrichta | reverse complement strand
CGCTAACGACTCATGGCTGCCCTCTTCTCTGGATAATTGGTGTCAGACAAAAGAGAAATCACATAAGAGAGTACACTTTCCTCTCCCAGTCAAGGACACTCCACAGTCATTGACTGGCTAACTTAAGGATACAAAACCCTAGGCCTCTTGACTCAAGGTGGGCTCATCTCAGTTAAAATTTATGCCCCAAAGCTCTCCAATGAGATTAACAAAAGCTAAACTCAAAATGAGATCACATCTTGCCTAGCTTCTTTTCCTTCTTTGCTTTACTTGCTCTTTCTCCTGAGAGCACATCCCAGCATGCACCCAAATTCCTATCTTAGTTTCTTTTTCCAGGGAGTCACATCTAGGACACCTTTCTAAATTCTACTGGGCACTAAGATAGGGCCTGCTGGTTGTGCACAAATAAATTATCTGTGGAAATGATTCTTTCTTCTCTCTCCTTTACCAAAATATAAGGCATATGACAGAGGATCACCAAAACTTGAATTTATTTATTAAAATTGTGCATTTATTCTTACATGCTTAAATTTCAGTCAACTTCAAAGTACTCTCAATTTGATGCAATACACCTAGTGAAACACTTTTCCACTGCTCAAACCAGTTTTTAAACTCATCAATTTTGATGCCTTTTAGTGTTTCTGCTGTTTTTTGTTTCGCCTCTTTCAAATTGGCAAAATGTTTCCTTTTGAGGACTTTTTCATTGGGGGGAACAAAAAAATCTCT
>NW_007156019.1:4812-6216 GCF_000164805.1 Carlito syrichta | reverse complement strand
TCTGCTCCCTCAGGATGCTTCCCATGACAGTGACAGCCTAGGTCAGGTGACCTTCTTGTGTGCCTGCATGGTGTCCATATTTCTCTTTGATGACTCTGATCTCACTGCATCATAACCATCTGTTTGCTCACCTGTATCTCCCTTTTAAACCTGGAGTTCCCCAAGAGCTTGGGTTGCCCATGATTGTCTGCTGTATATATTACACTTAGCGCAGTATCCAACCTTTGGTTGCCACTGATCATTGTTTGGTCAGTAAATGAATGAGACCTTGAGGAGATCTCTTAACCTCTCTGAATCCCTTTTTGGTGTTATTGTTAAATTAAGGATGGGCTGAAACAGAATGAATCATAACTGTGCTCCTGTAGCAGCCCACCTGGTTTTTCATTTTGTTTTGATGTCTATGTTGAGACAGTGGATTTTACTGTCTGCTCTGTATACCAAGGCTCTGTTTAACCTACCATGGCTCACAAAGGGCTTTCTGATGTAATGTAGGTCTTGTTCCTGGATTAGGGAGCAGACTTCACCCAAGCGATGACAGCAAAGAATCTCCTACTTTGTCTAAGTCTTCATTAAGCTCTTTCAGGTGGTGAGGAAATGATTTGCACAAGTTACCTCAGGGAATCGAGTTTGTTGTAAGGAAGCAAAGAATGTGAGGAAATCAGGAACCTTCCTCAGCAGTGGTGCAGGCACTCTGGTTCCTGAGCTTTCCCAGTTGGAACAGCCTACAGTTAAAATGGCAATGTCCATAATCAGGTTGCAGCAAAAACTCCAACTCAGTCACTATAGTCCTCTAAGCAGAAGCACAGAGCTCCCTGAAGCTTTCACTCTGTGCTTCATCAGTGGCAAGGGCAACAGGTTACAGTGGCACCCAATCTATGACCTTTCAGATTTTAATGGTTCACCTTCCAATTTGCTGACTTTCCTCATGCCATCTCTTGTTCCAACCAGCAGGAGTCATACAAGTGCATTCCTGAGTATTTCAAATGTCATCATATAGGCAAATTCATCTTATATTTTGTAGGAGAGAACTGTATCAAAGGATGCTACAGAGCTAGTCTCTGGGGTCCCTAAGTGTTCAAGGTCTTTAAATAGATGTTAAGATATTATGTTTTCATTTTGATAAAATTGTGTAAGTCTGTTAGGAACAAGTTACTTATGAAGGATGGCCACAGCATTTCAGTGTCTGTGTTGCATTTTTTATGATCACTACATTGCCAAGATGTATACTTATGATTTTTGTGGGCTAATGGCAAGAAGTAGAGACCACTGACATGGAAATACTAATAATTCCTTCATGCCAAGTGAACGCTGGAGAAGTTCACAATTTTGTACAATAGGAAGTTTTACAAAAGTTCTTTTTTAACTTTAAAATTTTTTTTATTTTAAAATTTTGGGGTACATTTC
>NW_007156019.1:0-4503 GCF_000164805.1 Carlito syrichta | reverse complement strand
GAAAACTCTCCCTTCCTAAGAAACCATGACCTATTAGTCAAGCTAGAGAGACAATGAACATCCCTTTTCAAGAGGTTACCCCTTGTTTTCAAATATATTCTCCATAAAGCAGCAGGAGGAGGCACATAGCTGACTTCAGAAGAAGGCATCCTTTGTAGGAGCCTGTACTGGTGCTTCTCTCAGATTCCCTTTATTAGACCAGTTCCCCTGTCTCTCAGCTACTGTGAATGATGGCTGCTAAGGACTCATGGCTGCCCTCTTCTCTGGAGAACTGGTGTCAGATAAAAGAGAAATCATATAAGAGAGTATACTTTCCTCTCCCAGCTGAGGACACTCCACAGTAATTGAATGGCTAATTTAAGGATACAAAACCCTAGGCCTCTTGACTCAAGGTGGGCTCATCTCAGTTAAAATTTATGCCCCAAAGATCCCCAATGAGATCAACAAAAGTTAAACTCAAAATGAGATCACATCTTGCCTAGCTTATTTTCCTTCTTTGCTTTTCTTGCTCTTTCTCCTGAGAGCACATCCCAGCATGCACCCAAATTCCTATCTTAGTCTCTTTTTCCAGGGAGTCACATCTAGGACACCTTTCTAAATCCTACTGGGCATTAAGATAGGGCCTGCTGGTTGGGCACAAATAAATTATCTGTGGAAATGATTCTTTCTTCTCTTTCCTTTACCAAAATATAAGCCATATGACAGAGGACCACCAAAACTGGAATGTATTTATTAAAATTGTGCATTTATTTTTACATACTTAAATTTCAGTCACCTTCAAAGTACTCTCCATTTGATGCAATACACCTAGTGAAACAGTTTTCCACTGCTCAAAACAGTTTTTTGTTTTTTTTTTGAGTTGGAGTCTCACTCTGTCACCCAGACTGGAGTGCAGTGGCTGCTCCCGGCCACCGCAGCCTCGACCTGCTGGGCTCCGGCGATCCTTCCGTCTCGGCCTTCCGAGTAGCCGGAATTACAGGCGTGCGCTACCACGCCTGGCTGATTTTTTTATTTATTGTAGAGATGAAGTCTCGCTGCCCAGGCGGGTCTCGAACCCGCGGGCTCAGTCAATCCACTCACCTCAGCCTCCCAAAAGCGCAGGATTACAGGCTGAACCACCAAGCCCGGCTCAAAACAGTTTTTAAACTCATCAATTTTGATGCTTTTAGTGTTTCTGCTGCTTTTTGTTTCACCTCTTTCAAATTGGCAAAATGTTTCCTTTTGAGGACTTTTTCACTGGGGGAAACAAAAAAATCACTCAGGGCAAGATTGGGTGAATAGACAGAATTGGAATAAAGTCATTTTGGGTAAAAAAACAAAACTGCTGAACACTCAGTGCAGTGCAGGAAGGTGTACTCGTAAATCACCCATCAGGAGATGGGTAAATTTGTTGACGAAATTCCCATACCACCAAAAAAAAAAAGAAAACCACTCACAAAAGCCAAACTCAGCCTCTCACAGCAAGGCTAGCTGGTACACCGATGCCAATGTGTTCCTAGAGCACTTACCTTGCGGGAAGAACCTGTACTACAAGGGGCTCGCCCTCCAAAAAATAATTTCAGGGTTTTTTTGTACTCCTTTATATATCTCATTCCCCAGAGCATGTTAAAAAATCTCCAAGCCGGGCTCGGTGGCTCAGCCTGTAATCCCACACTTTGAGAGGCTGAGTTGTGTGGATTACCTGAACCTGTGGGTTCAAGACCCGCCTGGGCAACTTGGCAAGACCTCATCTCTACAATAAATCAAAAATTAGCTGGGTGTGGTAGCGCACACGTGTAGTTCCAGCTACTTGGAAGATTCAGGCGGAAGGATCGCCGGAGCCCAGCAGGTCGAGGCTGCAGTGACCGGGAACGGCCACTGCACTCCTGTCGTGGCGACTGAGTGAGACTCCAACTCAAAAAAAAAAAAATCTCCAAATGAGATTTAATTACCAAAGAGTTCAGGAAGATTCAGTATAAAAGATTTCTGAGCCGGGCTCAGTGGCTCAGCCTGTAATCCCGTGCCTTTGAGAGGCTGAGGTGAGTGGATTGGCTGAGTCCACAGGTTCGAGACTTGCCTGGGCAGCGAGACCTCATCTCTACAATAAATCAAAAAATCAGCCAGATGTGGTAGCGCATGCCTGTAATTCCGGCTACTCGAAAAGCTGAGGCGGAAGGATCGCCTGTGCCCGGCAGGTCGAGGCTGCACTGGCTGGGAGCAGCCACTGCACTCCAGTCTTGGTGACAGAGTGAGACTCCAACTCAAAAAAAAAAAGATTTCTGACTTAAAATTTATGTGAAAATCTAAAAACCAAAATGGTTACTTTTAAATATTTCTAGATTTTTAAAACCAAATGACTCCTTTCTGGATACAATTATGGGAAACTTTCATTGCATCTGTGAGATCATCTCCCACACACTCATTTACTACAGTAAATGCACAGCTTTTGAACCCTGGAACAAATATATATGTAATAAGTTGTCTGTCATTGTGCACAGTGTCAGCTCTCTCTACTGGGTACAAGCAATTTAGTTTCCAAGTATAGAAAATGGAGTTCTGCCTGCAGTCTCATTATATGATGTCTCGTTTAACCATGCTTATGAAATAGACATTTTTACATTTCTTATTGTTACTTTATAGCCTTCCCCACCTACCCCCTCCTCTAGAAGAAAAGAAGAAACTCATACAAGTTAAACTGAGTTAATAATAATAGCCACAGGGACTGAGAGGACAGTAATAGAGTATACCATAGACTTAGGTTTTAAGAGCATGCTATAACCCAATAAATATGTAATTGGCTTGTGGACAATAGCACAACGGTTTTTAGTTTTCTGTCTTAAAGCATAACCTGTAAATGCTTAAAGTTTCAGTTATGGGAAAAACTGTAAAGCTCCGGTTACAAGCTTCAACCCCTTCCCTTATCTCACTTTCCCCTTAGCAACAACCAATCAGGTGCCAGGGAGTAATCACCTAAGTTTCCAGATGTCTCTGCTACTTCCCTAGCTAATGGACCAAGGTCAGCCCGAGTCAGGTTAGCCAATCCTCCACGATTAAGCTGACCACCAGAGGTTACTACCCAATTAAATGGTAACACAACTGGAAAGCCCCCCAAACTCCTCCTCCCTTTGTGTAAAAGCATAAAAGGCATCTGCTTAAGGAAGTCAGCACCTTTGAATGTACTCTGCTGTGTCAGTTGTCGACAGAGGTCCAGGCTCGAGCTTGGAAATGAAGACCCTCTTGAACTTTCATCAGAATTGACTCTTGGTGGTCTCTCAGATTGAACTTTCGGCCACTACAGGACCAGCTTTTGAGCATTTATTATGTGTTCACCTACACTATAAAGAGCTGAATTATTGTAATGTTATTTAACTTGCACAACTGCCCTGTGAGGTAAATACTATCTACATTCCAAGTTAGGGTTAATTTTTCTCGTGTTACAAGCAGTCTGGAGGTAACCTGACCATGCCTGTGTGGCAGTTTTTATGAAATCATCAATATCCCAGGATCTTTCCAACTTTCTCTTCACCATCCTGGATATTTAGCTTTTACTCTAATGGTCATGACATGGCTGATGCATCTCCAGGTACCATGTCTGTGATCCAGCCAGGGAGAATGGGGCAGAAGCCTTGTCTCTTCTCTAGTGTTGATTTATTTAGGAAGGCAAGTCCTTTTCAGGGATTTCTGCTTCCATCTCATGGACCAGAAATATGAAACTTGGCCACCCTAGATTTCTAGATGCAATGGAGTTAGAGGGTTTGAGTATCTCACTTTCCAGCTGCTATAGAAGCATTTTTGATGAAAATTGTATTTAATTAGAATAAATCACATCTTGATATGCCTGTGGTAGTCCTGGTTTACACTGGAAACATTCACATAATCATTCATAGGGTTCCTGTTAGCCTCCAGTGCCTCGGGATGGTAAATTATATGGTTAAACTTTCTGTAATAGAGCTGGAAATGGAAGTGTTGAGCAAACCAAACTTTAGTATCTGTTTGTACTCCAGCAACCAAAATCACTGAAAATTACTGTAAATCTCAATTTACAGTCTTTCATGAAAACACCAAGTAGTGTAAATTTATAACACTCCCAACTTCTTTCAAATTTTCCTTCTCACTTCTCTTGCTGTCAGTATATCTCACATGCATGACTGATGCCCTGAAGTGCTTCTCCTCTTCCAATGTAAGATTAAGAAAAGTCCTCTTTCTAACTCTGTCCACGTAGCCTTCCTTCTCTCCTCTCCCAACCTCTGTCTGTCCCAAGCCTTTGTCCTGGAGTCACTTGGATTCTATGCTCACTTCAATGTTCCCCTTGCCCTACTCCACAGAAGAGTGGACTCTGCTGCATCTCTCATCCCCACCTCTCAATGAAAAAGCATTATCAGCCAGGCTTGGTGGCTCACCCTGTAATCACATGCGTTGGGAGGCTGAGGTGAGTGGATTGCCTGAGCCCACGGGTTCGAGACCCACCTGGGCAACTTGCGAGACCTCATCTCTACAATAAATCAAAAATCAGCCAGGCGTGTA
>NW_007156018.1:0-817 GCF_000164805.1 Carlito syrichta | reverse complement strand
CCAGGCAGGTGGAGTCCATGGTGGCAGTGATCCTACACTCTGACCTGGGTGACAGTCGGGATTCCGACTCCAAATAATAATGATCAACACCACCACCACCACCAATCCTGCCATCCAGCATGAGAAGTCACCTTCAGGGCTGGGAGAGGAAAAGGCACTTTCTGGTCTGTCATTCATGGGAAGTTTCAAAGGTGACCACTGTTCAATTCTGTCTCATGCCTTCAGTCATGCTCCCCAGGAGGCCTGTCTCCACCCTCCACACTCCTGCCCCACAACAAAGACGTATGCTAGCTCATGGAACAGATGACCCCGAGCTAGGGCAGACATCAGGCAAAGAGCAGTCAAGGCGGTCCAGCAGCGCAGTGGCCAGCCCAGGTTCCAGTTGCCCTGTCTGCTACCTACGGGTGGGAGGCCACGGTTCCTGGCCTGGACTTACACATTGTGTCAGCAGGGGTGATGCAAAGGATCACCCCGGGATGAAGGCCATCGCATCCCATGTAGCAGGGATTGAGGGTGCCACCACTTTTGACCAGTGTTTGCATTCCAGAGTGCAATGAGGTCTCGTTAAGTGGCGCTGGCTGTTCTCGAACACTCAGACTCCAGTAGTACCTCACTTTGATCTATCAAAGTCAAACTCAGTTGTCTGCTGATCCATCGTCTTTTGGGAACTATATGCCCAAAAGATTTCTGTCCTTCCCAAATGATTTCTGTCTGTTCATGATAATCCCAATTCCGTACACAAATGGATGCTCTACTTATTTTTCCTTTTTTTCTTTTATTTAAAGTCTGACTCTGTTGCCCAGGCTGGAGGGTGGTG
>NW_007156017.1:0-4050 GCF_000164805.1 Carlito syrichta | reverse complement strand
GGTTGCTGCTGACTTTGTAAAGAAGTGGCCCAGTTCTCCTGATAGATAAGTTCTTTGGTCTTCTAAAGTTCCAGGGCCCTGCAGTGTGCTTGCAACTCCCCGCTGGGTTCTCACAATGTTTCCATATGACGCTGGGTCTCTGAGGACTTGCTTTGCCTGACATTTGAATGAAGGACCAAGGACCAGATATTTGGAACAGTGTCCTCTGCCCAGTTCCCCACCCTGTGCCTTCTTCACCACCAAAACCCCCTAAACAACAATTTCCAGAGGAGGAAACACTTGATCCTGAAGTGGGAGGGGGGAAATTGCTGTGAAAACCAAGCACCACATAAACAGCACTTAAAAAACAAGGGTTGTTACTTTATTGATGACTCGTGCTGCTTTATCACCAGTCCTGTTTCTCGCATACTCATCAGAAACCTGGTGATAAATCAATCTCTGGAAGCCAGAAGCTTCCAGGACCAGGCTGCTGCCTCCAGGCCCGTCCCCCCTCTTTCTGGACTCTGTGCTCCTCCTGGAACCATTGCCTGATTAGTATACAGCCTGGCACTACTGTATCTCACTCAGCAAGGTAGAATGACTACATCTGCATCTTGCGGCTGTGAAAATGACAGTCAAGTCTTTTTGCTCAGCTGTGCCCCAGGTTACACACTGAGGGGCAGAGTCAGGGTGTGACCTCACCTGTACCTCTCTGCTGTGGTTGAGGACCTCCTGGTGATGTGTGCACTCCTGCTTCGGGGATTCTGGTGTGTGCACCTGGTGCTATCATTTAGAGGGACGCCAGGAACCATGAATCAAGAGCAAGGCTTATGCTCAGATCCAGACCACCTGTGGTTGCTTTTCACTGAGGGATTGGGAGGAAAATAGGATAGGA
Source organism: Carlito syrichta (assembly GCF_000164805.1). Classification (NCBI taxonomy): domain Eukaryota; kingdom Metazoa; phylum Chordata; class Mammalia; order Primates; family Tarsiidae; genus Carlito; species Carlito syrichta. Next base: position 3,176 of record NW_007156017.1, on the reverse strand, counting down.
TAGAATGCTGTTACCTTGTAATCATTTTACAATCTTTTTCCAGAAAAGAAAGCTGAAGTTCAGAATGGTGAAGTCACTGACCTCAGGGCACACTTAAACAGAGCCCGACCTCTAAATTTCTTCACTCATTAGCAATTTCTTTATGGTATGTGAAGAGGTTGAGGAGAAGTTGTATTTGAACTTTCAAAATTACCTCTTATCTTCCAATTTTTTCTTTTTTTTAGAGACACATCTCACTAAGTTTTCCAGGCTGGTGTGCAATGCGCAATCCTAATTCACTGCAGCCTCAAACTCCTGGACTCAAAGGATCCTCCTGCCTTAGTCTACCGAGTAGCCTGGTCTACAGGCATATGCAACCATACTCAGTTAATTTTTTTAAAATTTATAAATAAGGGGTCTTGCCATGTTGTCCAGGTTGGTCTTGGATTCCTGGCCTCAAGTGATCCTCCTACCGTGGTCTTCCAAAGTGCTGGAATTACAGGCAGAAGTCACTGCACTCAGCCTTTCTGTTATTTTCCTCATGAGTAGGAAAGTGAACATTTGTAATTCAAAGCTGATTTTTTTATATCAACAAGGCATGAGCCACAAGCTCTAAGGGGTGCCTGCCTGAAGCACAGGGTAGTTTTGCTGGCAGGTCATTTTGGTTCAGTGCTAGGAAGGGAACAGGATCTGCTTGGTGGTGTCACTCCAGACAGGATGAAATAAAACCACTGAAATAGAGTTAATTTCCCTTGTTTGTGTCATCTTTTGATTTCTTTGAGCAGAGTTTTATAGTTTTCACTGTAAAGGTTTCTCACGTCTCTGGTTAGGAAGATACCAAGGTATTTCATTTTTGGGGGGCTATTGTGAATGGAATTGTGCTTTTTATTTGGGTTTTTGTTTGTTTATTATTGGTGTAAAGAAATGCAATTGTCTTTTGAACATTTATTTTATATCCTGAGACTTTGCCAAAGGCCTTTATCAGTGTAAGGAGGTTTTTGACAGATTCTCTTGGGTTTTCAAGGTACACAATCATGTCATCTGCAAAGAGAGATAGCTTATGACACAAACAAGGGGGAAAATATCCCATGCTCATGGGTTGGAAGAATCAACATTGTGAAGATGCCCATCTTACCTAAGGCGATCTACAGATTCAATGCAATACCCATCAAATTACCAGCAACATTCTTCTCAGACCTAGAAAAAACAACACAGGAATTCATATGGAAACACAAACGATGAAGAATAGCCAGAACAATCCTCAGCAAGAAAATACAAAGCAGGCGGTATCACATTACCAGACTTCAAAGTTTACTATAAAGCTACAATCATCAAAACAGCTTGGTACTGGTATAGGAACAGGCATATAGATCAATAGAATAGAATTGAGATTCCAGAAGTGAAACCTCAATTTCTCAACCAACTCATCTTCGACAAGGCCTCCACCACCTACCACTGGGTGGAGGAGAACCTATTCAGTAAATGGTCCTGGGAAAACTGGCTGACCACATGCAGAAGATTGAAATAGGACCCCTATCTATCCCCGTACACAAAAATTAACTCCAAATGGATCAGAGACCTAAATGTAAAACCTCAAACCATAAGAACCTTAGAAAATGAAGGACATACCTCATGGAAATCGTAACTGGCAATTCCTGAACAAAACCCAAAACCCATAGACCATAAGAGATAAGATAGACAAGTGGGACCTCATTAAACTGACAAGCTTCTGCAAAGCCAAAGAAACCATCAAGAGAGCAGGGAGACAGCCTGCAGACTGGGAAAAAGTATTTGCCAACTCCAGGTCTGACAAAGGCTTATCATCTTGGATCTACAAGGAACGCAAACATGCTTAAAAGAAAAAAACAAACAACCTCATTATAAAATGGGCAAAATATATGAACAGACACTTCACAAAGGAAGACATCCGAGCAGTCAGCAGACACATGAAGAAATGCTCAACCTCACTAATCATCAGGGAGATGCAAATCAAAACCACACTGAGATACCACCTAACTCCAGTCAGAATGGCAATTATCAACAACTCAAAAAATAACAGTTGCTAGAGAGGGTGTGGCAAAAAGGGAACACTTCTACACTGTTGGTGGGAGTGTAAACTAGTGCAACCTCTGTGGAAAGCAGTGTGGCGATTCCTAAAAGCTCTAAATATCAACCTCCCATATGACCCTGCAATCCCCCTACTGGGAATATACCCTGAAGAACTCAAATCACTCTATCAAAAAGATATCTGCACACGAATGTTTATCGCAGCATTGTTCACAATAGCAAGAACCTGGAACCAACCATGCTGCCCGTCAAAAGAGAACTGGATTAAAAAATGTGGTACAACGGCCGGTAACTGCGTCTCCTCCCAGGCAGCTGCGAGCGGCGGCATTAACCCCGTACGCCGAGGACTCCGTGGAGCGCCATGGGAGGCCACATTGCCGCCACTGCTGCCGATCACAACTTTGAATATTCTGGATGCACCACCAAAGTAATAAGCCTCTGTAAAGAGAAGAAATTCTTATTATTTTGTAGTTATGCTGGGGAAATATCAGGACTACCTTCCAAAAGCAGAAAAGCAGATAAGGAAACAGAGACATCTGAGGACATAAGATAACATATCCAGAAGCATACAATTGCTGTCCGTTTTTTATTGCCTGGAAGGGATGGCTAAATATTTGAAGGGAAAGATGCAGCCTTCTGGAAGTTCCATGAAATTCAAGATGGATAAAAGGACCAAGACTGCAAACTGCTGAATAGACAGACTGTAAAGCACAGGGAAAAGTGAACAAAACCAGAAGACCCTCATAAGGAAGAACAGGTCATTGCAGAAGAGAAATAAAAGCAACCCCACCTTCCCTCAAAAACAGAATTGAAGAGGGGGAGGGAAAGGGGTAAAGGGAGAAAAATCTACAGAAATGAAGAAAAACCAAAAGAAGAGTATGGGTCTCTCCCAGACGCCTGGGAGAGCAGACACTGAGAAAATTGACTTTGGAATACAAACAATGAAAAGTCCCCAGAATGAAGGGTCTCAAAATGCAAATGTAGATATCAAAACAATAATGGAGAGACTAAAAAGAATTGAGGAGACACAAGAAGAAACTAGGAAGGAGCTGATATCTGAGATAACAGTAATAAAGAATACTGTGAACGAAATAAATAACAAATTGATAAGCATGGAAAGCAGAATACCC
>NW_007156016.1:0-877 GCF_000164805.1 Carlito syrichta | reverse complement strand
AAGTTAGTTATAAGTAAAGTGTGTAGAGTAAAATAAAATATATAGATTACAATTGATAAAATGGTATAATATTTTTAGAGATTGTACTAATACTTCTGAGGGCATTAGCCAAGCATAAGGAACAGAAGACAATTAGGGGTTTGTTCTTCCTCATGCTTGAAGAAACATCTGGTGGGTGGGGGACACCCTCATGCACCTGGCTTTCTGTTCATGTGAAGACATGTGAGTCTGACTGCAAAATTTGGGGATAAAAACCCTCTGTATTTCTCAATAAACGTCTTCTCTCACTTGAATAGAAATCCAGTTCTCTTTTTCCCCCTCTCTTTCCTTCTCCCCCCTTCTTCTTTTTTTATAGTTGTCAAATCCCTCTCCCCTTTAGGAATCCCTGACCCTACAGGAGCTGGACTCCAGCAAGTGGTGCCCAACGTGGGCCCTGGAAGGCAAGCTTTCTTCTCTTTTTCAGGATGGATAGGATCTTACTCAGGGTGCTGCAGACCCCTCTGTAGAGACAAACAGAGCAAGGACGGGTAAGCATAGTTTCTGTGAAGCCAGAGCAGTGATACAATCATGGGTCAGAGTGAATCCAAGAAACGAAAAATGTTTATCATTATACCAATGAATACTCTGTCTAAACGTGGAACTAAGGTTTCTTCTAATGATTTAGCCTGGTTTTTACATTTTGCCCAGGAACAGTGTCCATGGTTTCCCGAAGAAGGAACAATTAATTTAGACACTTGGTCTAAGGTTGGTGAATAACTTAAATTGTATTATACACACCATGGCCCTGACAAAGTACCATCTGATGCTTTTGCTTTAAAGAATCTAATTAAGGATGCTTTGGATCCACAGCATGATTATGACAAATTTCCTTCCAAAA
>NW_007156015.1:0-789 GCF_000164805.1 Carlito syrichta | reverse complement strand
CTCTTGGGTTTTCAGGTACACCATCATATCATCTACATAGAGAGATAACTTGACTTCCTCTTTTCCTATTTGAATACCTCTGATCGCCTCCTCTTCTCTGATTGCTTTAGCCAGGACTTCCAATACTATGTTGAACAGGAGGGGAGATAGTGGGCATCCTTGTCTAGTTCCAGTTTTCAGGGGAATTGGTTCCAATTTTTGTCCATTTAGGAGTATGCTGGCTGTGGGTGTCTCATAGATGGCTTTTACTATTTTGAGGTATGTTCCCCGTATGCCTAGATGTTCAAGGGTTTTTATCAAGAAGGGGTGCTGGATTTTATCAAAAGCTTTTTCTGCATCTAGTGATATGATCATGTGGTTTTTGTTTTGACATCTGTTGATGTATTTAATTACATTGATGGTTTTACGAATGTTGAACCAGCCTTGCATGCCAGGAATGAAGTCTACTTGGCCATGGTGGATGATTTTTGAGATGTATTGCTGAATCCGGTTTGTTAGGATCTTGTTGAGAATTTTAGCATCTATGTTCATCAAAGATATTGGCCTGTAGTTCTCTTTCTTTGTTGGATCTTTACCTGGCTTGGGTATCAATGTGATGTTGGCTTCGTAAAATGATTTGGGGAGAGTTCCATCTTTTTCAATCACCTGGAATACCTTCAGTAGGATTGGTATCAGCTCCTCCTCGAATGTCTTGTAGAATTCTGCTGGAAAGCCATCTGGACCAGGGCTTTTTTTGTAGGAGTTTTCTTATTATGTAGTCGATTTCCTTGATTGTTATTGGTCTATTTA
>NW_007156014.1:0-866 GCF_000164805.1 Carlito syrichta | reverse complement strand
AAAGTCCCCAGTTATTATGGTGTAGAGTCAATGTCTTTCTTTAGTTTTCCTAGAAGTTGCTTTATGAATGTTGGTGCGCCTATGTTGGGTGCATATATGTTTAGGATAGATATTTCTTGTTGATGGAGTGAACCTTTTATCATTATGTAGTGGCCCTCTGTATCTTTTTTAATTTTAGATAGCTTAAATGGTATTTTGTCTGAAATTAGGATCGCGACTCCTCCTTTCTTTTGTGTTCCATTCGCCTGAAAATTTGTTTCCCATCCTCTTACTTTGAGTCTGTGTATGTCCTTTCTAGTGAGATGGGTCTCTTGAAGGCAGTATATTGTTGCCTGGTGATATTTTATCCATTTTGTCATTCTATGTCTTTTCAGTGGTGCGTTTAGTCCATTCACATTCAGACTAATTATTGAAATGTGAGAGTTCATCCTTATCATGGAGTTCTTATTGAGTTATTGTTCTTCCACTTGGTTTTTTCTTTTTTTTTTGTCTTTCTTTTGCTTTTGGGGTTGGTTCGTGTATATTTTATTCTTTTCCCTGTACTCTTGTGAAGAACGTTGTTCTTTTTTCCTTTTCTTCTGTGTTTAGTACTTTCTTAAGTGTTTCATGTAGAGATGGTTTTGTGGCTGCATAAGTTCTTAGGGATTGGATATCTGGGAAAGATTTTAATTCTCCCTCACTGATGAAGCTTAGCTTGGCTGGGTAGGTTATTCTTGGTTGAAATTGTTTATCCTTTAGGACTTTGAAGATAGGGCTCCAAGCTCTCCTAGCCTGCAGGGTTTCTGCAGATAAATCTGCTGCTATTCTGATTGGTCTTCCTGGTGGGTGATCTGGCCTTTTTCTCTTGCTGCCTTTAGGATTTTTTC
>NW_007156013.1:0-769 GCF_000164805.1 Carlito syrichta | reverse complement strand
CTGGGTTACACGAGTCCTCAATCAGAAAACTCTACAGAGCATCTTGGAAAGTTTTAAAAAGAATCAGTGTTTCAAAGCAGGATGTATCTAAGGCGAGTACTAATATACAGGAAAATACACAGCCCCTTGCCAAGGGTGAAAAAGATTCGGGGTTATAGCAGTCCTCAGTCCTTAAAATCAATAGACCATCTGCTGAGGGCTAAACAAGAATCAGGGTTTAGAAGATGGAACATAACAAATAGCAGTCCTCATATGCAGAATCTACATGATCTCTAGCTAAGGTGAACTAAGAAACCTATTTTACACGGTTACTCCATCACAATATCTACATGACATCTTGCTAATGGCAAAACAAGAATCAAGGTTTCCAAACAGGATTTTGGGGAAAGGGAGTCCTCATATACAGGACATTACACGGCCCCTCGGTAAAGAAGAATAAGGAATCTGTGATACAATAGTCCAAAAACCAAAAAATTCTCAGGGCGTCTTGCTGCGGTATAAATAAGAATCAAGGCTTCAAACTCGTCTCATGTTTCAGAGATATTTGGTTTGTGGGTATTATGAATCAGTCATTTCAGGACTCCAGCAACTTTCTGGTCCTCTTGAGAGTTGTAATCGGGTATCTGGTAGTACAAATACCTTAAGTACTTCGGGACAATTAAGGCCAGATTACCGGAAAAAAGTATCATATTGCCGTATCTGGATGTAACATTGGTCTTAAGATGAACATGGTAATCCTTAAATTTCCGTTTGTATTTTATTGTAGAGG
>NW_007156012.1:0-858 GCF_000164805.1 Carlito syrichta | reverse complement strand
AGCCATCTGGCTAGCCAGCTGGCTTAACTAGCAAGCCAGTTGGCTTAACTAGTTAGCCAGGCAGCAAGCCAGCACTCTTAACTAGCTGACAACTAGCTAGCCAGCAGGCTAGCCAGATGACTTAATTAGCTACCTACCTACCTAGCCAGGTGGCTAGCCAATTGACTTAACTAGCTGACGTAACAAGCTAGACAGCTGGCTAGATAGCTGACTTAACTAGCTGGCTACCTTGCTATCCAGATGTCTAGCCACATGAACTAACTACCTTCCTTAACCAGATAAGCAGCTGGCTAGCCAGCTGACTCAACAAGGTGACTTAATTCTTTAGCCAACTGGCTAGCCAGCTGATTTAACTAGCTGACATCACTAGATAGCCAGGTGACTAGCCAGCTTGCTTAACTATCCAGCTACCTATGTATCACCTTGGTTTGCCAGTTGACTTAACCAGCTGATGTAAAGAATTAGCCAGCTTCCTAGCCAGCAGACTTATATAGCTAGCTATCATTTTAGGCAGCTGGCAAGCCACCTGAATTAACTAACTGACTTAACTAGCTAGGCTGCTGACTTAACTAGCTGAGTTAACTATGTAGCTACCTACCTAGCCAGCTGACATAACTACCTGATTTAACTTGCTAGGTACATAGCTAGCTATCATATAGTTAGTTTACTTAATTAGGTGACTTAACTAGCTAGTTCACTGACATATCTGGCTGACTTCAGTAGCTGAAATATCTAGCGAGTCAGATGGCTGCCTATCTGACTTAAGTAGTTTTTTAACAAACTAGCCAGCTGGCTTGACAACTGACTTAAAGTGCTGACTTAACTAGCTTCCCATCTGATTAGCCAGCTAAGTAAACT
>NW_007156011.1:0-3362 GCF_000164805.1 Carlito syrichta | reverse complement strand
ACTATTCAGTTAACTAATTAAGTCAGCTAGCTAGTCAGGTTGCTTGTCAAATAGCTAGTTAAGTCAGTTAGCTAGTCAGCTAGATAATTAAGTCAGCTAGACAGCAAACTAGCCAGTTAGCTACCTAGTTAAGTCAGCTTGCTAGACAGCTAGATAGCTTGTTTCCTAGTTACTTATATCAGCTAGATAGCCAGCTAGCTAGTCAGCTAGCTAGTTAAATCAGCTAGCAAACCAGCTAGTTACTTGGCTACCTTGTCAGCTAGCAACTCAACTACCTGGTCAGCTAACTAGTGGACTCACTCGCTTTCCATCAGGTCAGCTAAATATTCGGCTCACTCGCCTGCCAACCGGTCAGCAAACTAGTCGGCTAGCTCATCAGTCAACAGGTCAACTAACTTGTCAACTCTCTCGCAGGCCAACAGGTCAGCAAACTGGTCATCTTGCTCGCCAGTTGACTAGTAAATTCAGCTCACAGGTCGGCTCAATCACTGGCCAAATAGTTAAAGCAGTTCATGCGTCGGCTCACTCACCAGCTGACGTGTTAAGCAGGCTCATTGGTCAGCTCACTCACAGGCCGACTAGTTAAGTCTGACCAGTCGGCTCACTCTCCAGCAGATTAAATTCAGCTGACCAGTCATCACCCACTCTGACTAGTTAAGTCAGTTGACCATTCTATTCTCCTACCGACCGAGTAGTTAAGACAACTGACCAATCGGCTCACTCGCGGGTGAACTAGTTAATTCAGCTACCAGTCGGCTCACTCTCCAGTCGACTAGTTAACTCAGCTAACCTGTCAGCTCACTTGCCAGCTGACTAGTTAAGTCAGCTTACCTTTCGGCCTACTAGCCGTCCTACTAGTTAAGTTAGTTAACCAATCGTCTGACTATTAGGCCAAATGTCAGTCGACAATTGAAGTCAGCTAACTAATTGGCTGAATAGTTAGGTCAACTAAATTGTCGGCCAACTACTCGAACGACTAGTTTGGACAGCAAATTAGTCAGTCAACTAGTTAACAGAGCTAATTAGTGGGACAATTAGCCAGTCAACTAGTTAACCCAGCTAAATAGTTGACCGACTATACGGCCAAATTTTTATGGCAACAAACAAGTCAGCCGAGTAGCCAGCCAACGTATTAAACCAGCTAATTAGTTGGCCGACTCATCAGCCAAAAAGTTAAGTCACCTAACTAACTTGCAAACCAACTAGTTAATTTACCTAGATATCTCATTTACGAGCTAGTTAAAACAGTTAGCTACTTCGTTAACCAAATTATTAAGTCAGCTATCTCATTTGCCAACTAGTTAAATCAATTAGCTAAGCCTGCTAGCTTACCAGCTAGCTAGGTAAGTCAGCTAGCAAAATCAGCTAGCTCACTTGTTAGCTAACTTTAAGTCAGCTATTTAAGTCTACTTCCAGACTAGTTAGCTAATTATTTAAGTCAGCTAGATATATAGCTAGTTAAATAGTAAACTAACTCTTTAATTTTCATAGTTAAGTTTGCTAGCTAACTAGGAAGTCTGCCAGTTAGGTCAGCTAGCTAAGTCAGTTTTCTAATATTGTTAACCGGTTAAGACAGCTAGCTAGCTAGTTAACTAACAGGTTAAGTTAATTTTTGAGTCAGGTAGTTAACTAGTTAACTAAAGTATTAAGTCATCTGGTTAAATCAGTTAGCTAGCAAGTTAGGAAATGGGTTGTGTCAGCTGGTTGAGTAGGCTACCTAGCTAGTTAGCTAACGAGTTAAATCAGCTGATTATGTCAGATAGCTAGCTCATTAGCTAGTGAATTACGTAAGATAATTAAGTCACCCAGCTACCACGTTGTATAATGAGTAAGCTAACTAGTTAGCTAGCTGGTTAAGTCAGCTAGCTGGCTAGGCAGCTAACTTTTTAAGTCAGCTGGTTAGCTAGGTAGCTAGCTAGTTAGCTAACTAATTCAGCTGGCTAGCTAGGTAGCTTGCTAGTTTAGTCAGCTAGTTAAGTCAGCTGGCTAGCCAGTTGGCTAGTTAGGTAGCGAGCTAGTTGAGTCAGTTGGTTAACCAGTTGGCTAACTGGTTAATTCAGTTAGTTAAGAGAGCTGGCAAGCCAACTGACAATGTAGGTAGCTAGCTAGCTATTCAGCTACATAGATATCTAGCTAGCTAGTGATGTCAGTGAGTTAAGTCAGCTGGCTAGTCAACTGTCTAGCTGTTTCAGTCAGCTAGTTTAGTCAGCTGTCTAGCCAACTGGCTAGTTAGGTAGCTACCTAGATAAGTCAGCATGCTAGCCAGCAGGCTAGCAGTTCAAGTCAACTAGTTAAGTCAGCTAGTTAGTCTGCTGCCTATGTAGGTAGCTAGCTAGTTAAATGAGCTGCCTATCCAGCTTGTTATCTTAAGTCATCTATGTGATCATCTGGTTAGCAAACTGGCTAGATAGAGAGCCAGTTGGTTAGTCTGCTGCCTATGTAGGTAACTAGCCAGTTAAATAAGCTGCCTATCCAGCTTGTTATCTTAAGTCAGCTATGTAATCATCTGGCTAGCAAACTGGCTAGATAGAGAGCCAGCTAGTTGAGTCAGCTGGTTAGGTATCTGACTAGCTGCTTAATTCAGTTAGTTAAGTCAGCTGACAAACAGTTGGCTAGGTGCTTAAGACAGCTCATTAAATCAGTTGTCTATCCAGCTAGTTAGCTAGGTAAAAGTTAGTCAAGTCAGATGGCTATCCATCTGGTACCTAGTTATTTCAGCTAGTTAAATCAGCTGGCTAGCTGGGAAGCTATCTATATAAGTCAGCTAGTTATGTCAGCTAGCTAGCTAATTAACTCAGCTAGTTAAGTCAGCTGGCTAGCTAGATAGCTAGCTAGGAAGCTAGGTAGTTGAACCAGCTAGTTAAGCCAGCTGGCTACCTCAGTTGCTACCTGCTTAATTAAGCTAGTTAAGTCAGCTTGCTAGCTAGTTACATCAGTGAGTTAAGTCAGCTGGCTAGCCAGCTGCCTAGCTGTGTAGCTAGCTAATTAAGTCAACTGGCTAGGCAGTTAGATAGCTAATTAATTAATCTTGTTAAATCAGCTCACTAGCAACCTGGATAGCTAGGTAGGTAGGTAAAGTCACCTGGCAAGACAGCAGGCTATGTAGATAGCTAACTAGTTAATTCAGTAGTTAATTCAGCCTGCTACACAGTTGTTTACCTGATTAAGTAAGCTAGTTATGTCATCTGTCTAGGCAGCTGGCTAGCTAGTTAAGTCAGCTAGATAATTCAGCTGGCTCTCCAGCTGACTGGTTAGGCAACTAGCTAGTTAAGTCAGCTGGCTATTTAGCTGGCTAGCCGAATTAACACGTTTGGTATCTAGTTATCCAGCTGACTATCCAACTGACTTAACTAGTTGACTTA
>NW_007156010.1:0-659 GCF_000164805.1 Carlito syrichta | reverse complement strand
CCACTCGGTCACCATTCCCCACTGGTGGTGTCCCATGGGCTCTAGGAGGTGGCTTTAGACAGAGGCTGAGGACCAGAGGCCTCTCTTGCCCCACACAGGCCTGACCGTTTGCTCTGTTTGTCCCCCCCCACTTCATGAAGTGGATTCTGACCCTTTGTGATGTGTAGAAGAAGAGGTTCATTCTCTTTCTTCTTGGAGGTAAAATTAACAGAACTTGAAATTAACCATCTTAAAGTGCACAATGGGGCTGTGCGGTGGCTCAGGCCTGCCATCCCAGTACTTTGGGGAGCTGAAGCAATGGGATCACCTGAACTCAGGGCTTCGAGACTAGCCCAGGCAACTTGGTGAGACCTCGTCTCTACAATAAATCAAAAAATAAGCTGAGTGGTATTGTGTGCCTGTAGTTCTAGGTGAGGCAGAAGGATCGCTGGAGCCCAGCAGATTGAGGCTGCGGTGTCCATGAGCATGCCCCTGTGCTCCAGCCTGGGTGACAGAGGGAGACTCTGACTCAAAAAAACCAGTACATGACTGGGCATAGTAGCTCAGCCTGTCATCCCAGCACTTTGGGTGGCTGAGGTGAGAGGACTGTCTGAACCCAGGGGTTTGAGACCAGCCTGGGCAACTTGGCGGGACCTCGTCTCTACAATTAAAAAAAAAGG
>NW_007156009.1:0-557 GCF_000164805.1 Carlito syrichta | reverse complement strand
TGGCTGGCTAGCTAATTAAGTCAACTAGATAAGAAAGCTGGGCTATCCAGATGGGTACAAACGTAGAGAGCTAGTTAAGTCAGCTGGCTAGACAGCTGGATAAATAGTAATGCCATCTAGTTTAGCCACTTGGATGGCCAGTTGCCTAGCTCATTAGTCAATTAGTTAAGTCAGCTGGCTAGCCCGCTGACTAGCTAGTTAAGTCACCTCAAAATCAGTTGGCTAGCCAGCTCGATAGTTAGCAGAAAAGCTAGTTAATTCGATATATAGACAGCTGTCTGGCTAGTTATTTCAGCTAGCAAGTTGACTGGCTAGCTAGGTAGCCAGCCTATTTAAGTTGGCTTGCTTGCTAGATAGCTAACTAGGAAGCTAGCTAGTTATTTCAGCTAGTAAAGTCAGCTGGTTTGATAGCTAGCTAATTATTTAAGACAGCTAGTTATGTCAGCTGGGTAGCTAGTAAAGTTAGTTGGCTAGCCACCTGCCTAGCTTGGGTAGCTAGCCAGTTAAGTCAGCTGGCTAGCCATCAGGTGTCTTGTTATGTCAGTTAGATAAGTCAG
>NW_007156008.1:0-339 GCF_000164805.1 Carlito syrichta | reverse complement strand
GCTGTGGCACTTATAACAGAGTTAAAGTAGTCACTGAGACACCCATCTCAGGTGAGGACCAGTATCTTGGATTCTCATCACAGAGGAGGGATGCACACATAGGCACCTATCACAGAGAATGTTCAGTCACAAGGACATCCATCACAGTAACTGGGGCACCCACAATGGAGGAGGATTAGTCACTGAGGTATCCATTATGTAGAAGACACAATTACTGGGGCAGCAAGCATAGAGGCAAGTAGAAACCTGGGAACCCATCACTGAGTAGGACCAATCACTGGGGTATTTTTCACAAAAGAAGTCCAGTTTCTGGGTCACCCAAAAAAGAGGAGGGTCAGT
>NW_007156007.1:0-552 GCF_000164805.1 Carlito syrichta | reverse complement strand
AGGCCTTTCTACTCTGTGTTCAGCTTGATTCCTCTCAAATAGGAAATGTTCCTTCTAGGCACCCACTGTTTGGACTTACTCCAACCCTACTGAGGGAGGACAATCTCAGGACTCAACTGCAGAATTTCAACCTTTGAAACTTCCCCATCACTCAATCCATGAAGGCTCATCACCACAGACACGATGGAAATACAGTTCCTTCCATCTCAGGGCTTCTCTCCAGACTGAGAGTTCTTCCCTTCTCCCAGTACAGGACCGAGAATCACACTGACTGAGCAGGAAGTCAACCCAGATACAGCCATGATCCCATATTCCAGCCAAGTAAGACTATTTCTGCAGTTTTGAGACTGGTCTTTGTCAGGGTGGAGGAGTTTTTGAGATGAAAGCAAATGTCATGATTCAAAGTTTTCAGCAGTGCTTGATGCTGTCACTGGAGCATTGAAGCCAAATGAGTGTTTTCCTGAAGGTGGTTATTATAGCATACAGGATTTAAGATTAGTAATAGACCCATGATATCTGTTGCTATTTTTTAAATTTAATTTTTCAATGGAC
>NW_007156006.1:0-655 GCF_000164805.1 Carlito syrichta | reverse complement strand
TGAAGTCTCAATTTCTTCATCCATAAAGAAGGCAAGTAATCCCTGTCAAGTCTATGTCGTAAGAGATCAGAGGATTCCTGTGTGTTTATACATAATGCGCTATGTATATATGAAGAGGGATTTCTGTCTTCTTTTTCCTTCAGGCCACCTCGCTCCACACAGGTCACCTCACCACCAAATCAGAGCTGGAGAAGATTTCTAGTTCTGGAACAAAAACAGCTCTATCCACAAATCTCATATACCCCCCTTCCATTTATTACCTACCCTTGTCATGCAGCTATGATGACACGGGGCAGGGGAGACATGAACAAAGGCACAGACCAGAGAAATCATACCCCTGAAGACCTTGCTCAGTCCCTCTCTTGAGGATAAGCTTCTGGGAAAACAGCAACAACAAGATGAAAGATCATCTCCTCTGGAGATCAGGTCTGGGAAGTGTCAGTCTCCCGGTCACAAAAGGCCAAAGGAGGAAGAACCCCAAGAGATGAGAGGAAGAGAGTGCTCTAGGTGGTGAAGAATAGGACTGGAAAGGAAACCGAAGCTTGGTCAAAGAGTGAGGAAACCTGGAAACCTAAAGGATGTTTTCCAAGTGCACGGGAACCAGCTTGAATTTCTTAGAGTCCCCTTTCTGAGGAGGTTTACAGGCCACTATGTA
>NW_007156005.1:0-743 GCF_000164805.1 Carlito syrichta | reverse complement strand
TAAGCTTCTGGGAAAACAGCAACAACAAGATGAAAGATCATCTCCTCTGGAGATCAGGTCTGGGAAGTGTCAGTCTCCCGGTCACAAAAGGCCAAAGGAGGAAGAACCCCAAGAGATGAGAGGAAGAGAGTGCTCTAGGTGGTGAAGAATAGGACTGGAAAGGAAACCGAAGCTTGGTCAAAGAGTGAGGAAACCTGGAAACCTAAAGGATGTTTTCCAAGTGCACGGGAACCAGCTTGAATTTCTTAGAGTCCCCTTTCTGAGGAGGTTTACAGGCCACTATGTAACGTTTCTTCAGGTGATTCTCATGGTACTTGCAATTTGGGTACTTCCCTGAGGTAAGTTCACACAAGGTCATGGACACAGCCCCGCGGCTCTTGTGGCAGTTTTTCTGGCCATCCTTGCAGGCTATACTTGGGGTCCTGCAAGTGGCGGCCACCTTGGAGAAGGTTGTTTGCAGAAAGGTGTTGCGGTCTTTGCAATGTTTTGTGTGCTTGTTGATGTTCTCCATGGCTGCTTTGCATGATCGACGTTTGTTCTGCACATGCTGAGTTTTAAACCACCCGGCATCGGTCACATGCCCGGGATTGGCACTCACTGAGATCACGGCCACCAACAGCCCCAGCAGCAGGAGCAGCAGGGGGCAGAATACTGCTCTGACTGGTGCCATTTCTCAAGAGGGAACCGTCAGAATGGAGAGCCGGGTACCTGGGACAGAAAGCAGTCCATGGTAAGCTGAGAAG
>NW_007156004.1:0-739 GCF_000164805.1 Carlito syrichta | reverse complement strand
TGTTGTCTGATATTACTGGCCTTATTAGTGTCCTATGATACTACTTGACTTATTAGTGTCTTATGATACTACTTGCCTTATTAGTGTCATCTGATACTACTTGCCTTATTAATGTCTTATGATACTACTTGCCTTATGAGTGTCTAAAGATACTACTTGCCTCATTAGTGTCTTATGATACTACTTGCCTTATTCGTGTCTTATGATACTATTTGCCTTATTAGTCTCGTCTGATACTACTTGCTTTATTCGTGTCTTATGACACTACTTTCCTTATTAGTGTCTTATGGTACTACTTGCCTTATTAGTGTCGTCTGGTACTACTTGCATTCGTAGTGTCGTGTGATACTACTTCTCTTCTTAGTGTCGTCTGATACTACTTGCCATCTTAGTTTCATCTTATACTACTTGATTCTTAGTGTCGTCTGATAATACTTGCCATCTTAGTGTATTCTGAATCTATTTGCCTAATTAGTGTCATCTGATTCTACTTGACTTATTAGTGTCCCCTGATACTACTTGCCTTATTATTGGTGTCTGATATTACTTGCCTTAATAGTGACCTATGATACTACTTGACTTATTAGTGTCTTATGGTACTACTTGCCTTACTAGTGTCGTCTGATACTACTTGCCTTATTAGTGTCTTATGATACTACTTGCCTTATTAGTCTTTTATGATACTACTGGCCTTATAAGTGTCGTCTGATACTACTTACCTAATTAGGGTCTTATGATA
>NW_007156003.1:0-5980 GCF_000164805.1 Carlito syrichta | reverse complement strand
GTGTTGCTACAAGTGTAAATACCATTGAAGTTTGTACATTGATCGTATGTTCAGTTGCTTCGTAGATTTTATGTACTAACAGTATAATTTCAAGTATAGATTGTTCTGTATTTTCTAAATAAACAATTATTTTATCTGTAAATAATTGCACTTTTATTTTCTCTCTCTAGGTGTAATAATTTTCTTTCTTGAAATAGTTTCATTCTGAGGGATTTATTTCTAATAAATAGAAGGTATAATAAAAGTTCTGTGCATATTCTATGCTTTATTCCCTTTTTGGTTTAAAAAAAAAACAAAAAACAAAAAACATTTGTTTAGAAATTTTCAACTTAACTTTCTCAAAGGAATATAACAATATTCTAATTTTTCTAATCGATTTTTTATCTAATTATATTGCATTTATTTTATTCTTATCAATATGTTTTCTCTGTATAGTGTTCACAATGTAAACTATGATTATCTTCAAAGTGTTTTTTTCTTTTCTTTCTTTCTTTTCTTTTATTCTCTTATTTTTGTGTAAGGAGTCTTGCTCTACCTCCAAGACTGGGGTGTAGTGGCACAATGATGACTTATTGCATTTTCTAACTGCTGCATTCAAGGATTCCTCTCGCCTCAAAGTCCTGAATACTTGGTAACACAGTTACATTACATGCTGCCACAAGGAGTAATTTTTTTCTTTTCTCCCTTTCCTTTTTTTTTTTTTTTTTTTGCAGAGATATTTTACCTAGGATGTTTTGGCTCCCTGGATTCATACAATCCTCCTACCACAAACTACTTAAGTGTTGGGATAATAGATATGAACCTCTCCTAGGGCTTATTTCTTCCATCTTTTAAACCAGTCTTGCGTCTCTAAAAAAAAAAAATCATAATTGTTATTGTGTAATGCCCCTTTAAAAATAAATCAGTGAATATATTATATTCAAGATGATATATTTCTTTATCCATGTTCACAGGAAAGTTTGACTGCTTTTATTCAAAACTCTTGCTATCAAGACTGTATTGAATGGCATTCCTCTTTTTTCTGTACCCTAGAAGCATTTTTCTTTTTTTAGTACTGTTTCATTTATAAAAGTTTTTATTCAGTTGCAATGACGTTGGAGTTCCTATAATATTTTGTCGAAAAGTTTTTATAGCATAATCAAATTCTTTAATACATGAAGTCTGTACTAAGTATCTGTTTGTAGTACTGCATTTTGATAATTTTTATTTTCTAGATTAAATTCTATATGGATATTAAAATGTATACTGATTATAGTTAAATATCAATAATGATTGATATCTGTAAAAACCATAATGATTTCTCTTGTTTAATTCAGAAACAAAAATCTGTCCTTATCTGTTTTTTCTTCAATATTCTTTTATCACAATTTTACAGTTTTTTCACTAAAAATACTTTTGCTTGTTGTACATCCCCACTGTAGTTGTGTTTAAGATCATAATTTTGTACTATTTATTTTTCCCTTCTACTACTTTGCTTGTATTTACTGGCAGTAAATATTAAATTTCCCATTAAATTTCCTTGAAGTGTTCTCAGACAATTCAGTTTCCGCTTTTGTCTTTTGTGTGCATACCTTTAAGAAAATCTGTTTTTCACAAGAAAGACTTTATTTTCATGGGGATTTGTATAATTTTGAATATTCACTGTGATGTTTTTGGCTCTTAATTTATTTATAAATATATTACTGAATTACAAGTCATTCAGGTTTTCAAATGTTTGGTTAATGACATATATTTTAAATAACTTACAATCAGAAGGTTGTCTGTGAAGTTGCAAGTGTTCTATGGCTGTGTCTAAATGTAACTATTGTGACTAAGTTATTTTAAATTCCTAATTTTTAGTTAATTAATATTATATTTGTGTAACTGTATTCAAGTATCAACAGGTAAAGCTTGGTTGTCATGATTCTACCTTGAAAATGCATCACGGTATTTTTATATTAAGGTGCTTGGCAAGATGATATCGTAGTGTACTTTTGGAACATTTTTATATGAACTTAAAAAATAAATATTTGATATTTGCATAGAGATTGTATGTGTGTGTTCATTTATGTGTTGATTAATTGTTTAGCTGAAGTCTTCTATAGGTTCACTGGAAAGTCTGTATTAAAAGCAGCAAGAGAAAAGTGTGAAATCCCTGTTTTTGAGTACCTTTTTAGGTGCTTCTTCCAATTCTATGTTGGACTTGTATTAGCATTCCATATAACCTTTTTAAAAATATTACTAATGACTCGGTATAAATGTATATTTTTAGAAGCATGCTTTTTCATTTGCAATAATGCTTTTATATTATGACAGGACATTAACTATATCAGTTTATTTGAGTTTCTTTTGCATGGTATATGTTTTCATGTCTATTTTAAATTTTTCTGTAGGCTTATATTAAAGGAGTGTCTCATTAAAAGAGAAAACAGTTATTTTTATTATAAATATTCTTTGTATTTCTTTAAATAAAAATAATTTGATTTCTATATTATCCCATTTTTAAGTATATTTATTTTTATGGAAATATCTTATTTAATACAATTAATTATAATACAATAGACTATATGAATTGAAAATTAACAATTTTTAAATTTCAATTTATTAATTTTATTTTCACTATTTTATTGTTTACTTTATAATAAACAGATTTGCTTATTTAATGTGCTTTAAATATTCTTTTATTAGTGCCCTACTTTTTACAGAATAGCCTTCTTAAACAGTGAAGAAATGGAACATTCCTTCCTATTGTTTGAATGTTTGTGCCTCCTCTAAAATTCATGTTGAAACTTAATCCTTATTGTGGTGGTATTAAGAGGTGGACCTTATGGTATGTGACAAATTATGAGATTTTGTCATCATGAATAGATGTGTGCCTTTAAAAGTGCTCGAGGGAGCAAGCAATCACTTTTTCCCCCCTTCTGCCTTTAGTCATGTTTTCAGCGACAAGTATCATCTTGAAAGCAGAGAGCAGACCTCAGCAGATACTAAACTAGCATGATTATTATTCTTGCACTTCCAACCCACAGATCTGTGAAAAATAAATTTCTATTATTTTCAAATTGCCTGTTAGGAGTCAAATTGATATAACAGCAAGAATAAACCGCAGCACCATCCCCTTTGATTTATTGATTATGCAACTACCAATCCCTCTTTAGGGCAAATGTGATAATGTTCAGGTCCCACAGTTGAGTGAAAACATGTGGTATTCAATTCTTTGTTTCTGTCATAGATAACTGAATATGATGGTCTTCAATTCCTTCCAATTTGTTTCGAAATCCATGATATTGTTCTTCTTAGTGACTGCAAAATACTCCATTGTATATATGTCCCAAATTTTCTTTATCCAGTCCATTTTTAATGGGCAGTAAAATTGTTTCCATGTTTTGCTATTGTGAATAGGGTGGGGGAAAAAAAACATAGGTTTACAAGTGTATTTTTTTTTAATTTTCTTGTAGAATAATTTATATTCCTCTGGGTATAACCGGAGAAGAGGGATTGCAAGACCGTAAGGATAGTCAATTTTTAGTTCTATTAGAAATAGACACACTGCTTTTCATAGAGTTAGAAACAGCTTGCACTACCAACACTGTAGAGGCATTCCCTTTTCTCCACAATTATATCAGCATATATTGTTTTTATAAATTGTGAATAATGACCATCTTTACTGGAGTTATGTGGTATCTCATTGTACTTTTGATTTTCATTTATCTGATGATTAGTGAGGCTGGGAATTGTTTTTAATGTATCTACTGGCTGTATGTATAATCTTCTTTGACAAGAGTTCTCATGTCCTTTACCCACTTTTTATTAGGGTTATGTTTTTTTTCCATTCTGCTCCTTTGAGATCCTTTGGATGGTTGATATTATACCTTTGTTAGACACATATTTAGCAAGTGTTTTCACCCACTCTGTGGGTTGTCTTTTAACTCTCTTGATAGTTTCTTTGACTATTCGAAAACTTTTCAGTTTGATGAGATCTCACTTGTCCATTTTAGTGTGATGGCATCTGTTTTGGGGGATTTGGTCAAAAATTCAATGCTTATTCCAATGTGCATAAGAGTGTTTCCTATTTTTTTTTAAAGATTCTTATATTTTGAGGTTTTATCTTTTGGGTCTTTGATCCATTTATAGTTAATTGTTGTGTGGTGATAGGCAGTGGTCCAGGTTCATTCTTCTGCATGTTGGTCAGACAGAAATCTGGCAAAGACACAACAAGGAAAGATAATTACATAACAGTCACCTTGATGAACATAGAGACAAAAATTCTAAGCAAGACTCTAACAAATCATATTCAACATCACATCTCAAGGAACCTCCACCATGATGACATGAGCTTCATTCCAGGGATACAGGGTGGTTCACCATTTGCAAGAACATAAATATAATTCAGCCCATTAACAGAGGTAAAGCCAATAACCACATGATTATATCATTGGATGCTAAAACAGCATATGAGAAAATCCAGCATCCCTTCTTGATAAAAACCTCTTGCACCTAGACATAGAAGATACATTTCTCAAAACAGTAAGAGCCACCCAAAGTAAGCCCACTGCCAACAAATTGTTCAATGGACAGAAATTAGAAAACTCTCCTTTAAAATAAGAAGACACGAATGCCCCTCTCACTTCTCCTGTTCAGCACAGTGCTGGAAGTCATCATAACAGCAACCAGGCAAGAAAAGGAAATTAGGGATATCTGAATAGGAAAAGAGAAAGTTAAGATAACCCTCATGGTGGATAATACTACTCTTTACTTTGAAAACCCCAGAGAGTCTGTCAAAAACCATCTTGCACTGATAATCAGCTTTGGTGAATCTTGGGGTACAAAATCAATATACAAAGACCATTGCATTTCTATGGTCACCAGCAATAGGTAGACAGAGAACCAAATAAAAGGCACAATCCCATTCACAATAGCCACAATAAAAATGAAATACCTTGGTATCCACTTAACCAAAGAGTGAAAGAGCTTTGCAATGAGAACAACAAAACAATGTTCAAATAATTCAAGGGTGACACAAGCAAATGGAAAAATATCCCATGCTCATTGATTGGAAGAATCGGTATTGACAAGATGTACTTATTACACAAGGCAATCTACAGATTCAATTCAATCCCCATCAAATTACCAATATACTTTTCTCAGAACTAAAGAATACGATGCAGAAATTCATATGGAAATAAAAAAAGAGCACAAGCAGTCACAAGTTTACTGGCAGCGGGGCCTACCTTCTCTTTTCCCTTTGGAAAGAAGAGAGCATGTCAGCTACTGCTTTGTGATCATCTTGAATCCTTAAAACTTTGAAATATAAGTTATTTGTCATCATACTACAAGTATATTTTTAACTTTTATTGGCTTTCAAACTACCGTTCACACTTAGGCTACTTTGTATGCTATGTTTTGTCATTATTGAAACAGTCATAGTAATACCTATTTAGATTATGTATGTATGTACACATGTATACATTTTATGTCATATTGAATACATATCTATACCTGTTACTTTGTGTAATCTTTACCATGTTCATACTTCTATAATGCCATTGTATAACCATAGAGTTCATTAAAGTTAAATTCTAGAACTATAAAAACCTATGTTGTTACATATTAAAAGACATGACATGTAGTAATTTGCTGCATAATGATTTTTTTTTTTTGTCAATTTGGACCTCATACAATTGTTGTGAAATACACTTATAATGGATCTCATATTTGTGTCTGTGATGATGCTGGTGTAAAAAAAAATGTCTTACACACTCAGTTGTATAAGAGTACAAGGAGGAGACTGCCAAAAAATGGAATTTGTTAATTAAAATATTGTGTATTTGTTTGTTTTAACTTCAGTCACCTTCAAAGTACTCACTATTTAATGTAATCCACTTATAAAGATGCTTTTTCATTATTCAAAATAGTTTTTTAAACTCATCGATTTTGATGCTTTTAGTGTTTGAGTCATTTGGGTTTCACTTGTTCCACACTGGCAAAACATTTCCCTGTG
>NW_007156002.1:0-872 GCF_000164805.1 Carlito syrichta | reverse complement strand
AAAATACTATGTGGATGTTCATAAGAAGAATGGTAGATGTTAGTATCTCAAATTTAAAAAGAGAACATTAGCGAATATTACATTATTTGGCACTTGAAATGAATAACTTTGTTGTTATATTTTGACTAATAGAAAAGGATATCAATGTAATTTAAAAATTGCAATATATATGTACATATAATAAATTCATTTCTAATCGAAATACACACATGTACATAAGCATATATAAGTATCAGACTACTAATTTAGTTCATACAAATATATTAAAATATAATTAACAGAAATATTTATATACTTAGCCCACATTAGCCATTCTCTAGGAAGGCTCAAGTAATTGTTCTGATCCCAGGAAACAAATAGAGATTTAAATTTTATTTTTCTAGATTTTAGATTCAATCTATAAGAGGTAGCATGGAATATGCTTTGAAATAACAAAAAATCAGACATTCTATTTATACTTGATAAAAGAGGAAAAATCATGAAATAATTTTGAGATTTCCATCAAGATGGTGATGGGACAAGACAGACTCTGAGAATCTCCACAGAGAATGGCTGCTGCAACTGGTCCCATGCACCATACAACTGCCGTCTCCGCAGGGTGTGGCTGCTGCAGCCAGACCCATGCAATGTGCTGCCGCCACTGCAACTGCCTCCAGAAAAGGTGGCTGCTGCAGCAAATCCCACACAGGGCCTCTTGGGTGAAATAATTTATGTTTGAGAACTTTGAATATTGTACTCCAAGCCCTCCTAGCCTGAAGTGTTTTTGTAGATGAATCTGCTGTTATTCTAATTGGTCTTCCCTGGTAGGTAGTTTGACCTTTTTCTCTTGCTGCTTTTCGGATTTTTTCTTTTGTACCTACTTTGTTCTGGCA
>NW_007156001.1:0-820 GCF_000164805.1 Carlito syrichta | reverse complement strand
AGAGAGAGAGAGAGAGAGAGAGATATGATGGATGAGGAATTATTTAATGGGTACAATGGACATTTTTCAGATGATGGTTTTACTTCAACCCTGAACTTCACTACAAGGCAATATATACATGTAACAAAAACATGCTTGAATACCTTGATTTACACAAAAAATGTAGACACTACAGAATTATTTTAAAGTTTAATATATTGTTTATGCTACTTGGTGTCGGTCACTTGTAGTCATCTAGTTAGCAGATCCACTGTCTTCATAGTGCTGTGCTACTCAATAAGTGCTTAGTTTACTTAATAAGGGCCTCAAATGCAAGAGTAGTCATGTAAGCACATTTCTATAATTATTATGGTAAATTATTGGGTATTGATAATCTCTTGTGCCTAATTTACAGGTAAGTATATAGAGAAAAAACAGTATTTACTCGTATGAGAATTGTCACTATTCATGGTTTCAGGAATCCACTGGAGTTAATGTCACCCTCAAAGTAATTGGGGAACTTAAGTATTGTTTAATAACCGACTCTTATAATATGATAAAGGTTCTAACCTCTTTTCAGGATATTATTTTCTTAAAATACATCGATAATTATCTTATTTCACAAATTGTTGCCACAAAATAAAATGAATTGTGGCTTCTTCTTCAATACAATATAACAATATTTTATTCAATGCAACTGGGAAAAGATAAGCTTTCAACTACTTGATGCAGACAAATGTGGATATATGTGTTTCACAACTATATAGTTGTAAGCATACCTTTCAGAATTCAAACCCCTGAGCTTGGCGTCTATCAGTTAATTTATATATTTTATTAAATG
>NW_007156000.1:0-305 GCF_000164805.1 Carlito syrichta | reverse complement strand
GTTTGAGGCCTGCAGCTGCCCCGAGCCCACTGGCCAAGACCTGCCTGGGCACCTCAGCGACATCCCATGTCTACCTTCCATTGGTAATGAGTCAGGCGTGGAGGCATGCACCTGTCATTCTGGCTCCTCAGAAGGTTGAGGAAAGGCTCGCTGGAGTCCAGCAGCCTGAGGTTGCGGTGGCTGGGAGAGAGCCACCGCCCTCCACCCCGGGTGAAGGAGTGAGACTCCAACTCAAAGAAAAAAAAGAATAAAGAAAAAAAAGAAGAGCAACCATTTGTGTATGAAGCTGGAATCACCATGAACAG
>NW_007155999.1:0-484 GCF_000164805.1 Carlito syrichta | reverse complement strand
AACTAGGTTTCCTCAGTGATCACTTAACCAGAAGTGGATTTCCTACTAATAGGTGCCTCAGTGACTAGTCTTCCTCAATTATTGGTGACACAGTCATTGTGTCTCTTTGATTAATTGTGCCCCAGTTATTCGCCCTCCTTCTTAATAGGAGCCCCAGCGATTGGTCCTTCTCTTTGAAGGGTTTCCCATCGATTGGGTCTCCTCCACAATAGGAGCTACACTAATTGGGACTCCTCTGCTATTCAGGTCCCAGTGTTAGTCCTCCTCCAAATTACCAGCGATAGTAAATAGTACTCCTGTATAATATGTGTTCCAGTAACTTGGCCTTTTCCATATTTTATGTTCCAGGGATGAGCCCTTCTTCATTATGTGTCCCTAGTGTCTAGGCCTAGAGTGATTGGCTTTCCTCCACAGTGGTTGCCCCAGTGACTATGTTTCCTCTGTGATTTGTGTGCCATTTACTGGGCCTCTTCCATTATTGGTT
>NW_007155998.1:0-854 GCF_000164805.1 Carlito syrichta | reverse complement strand
CAGTTTTGGCTTCCACACAACTTATAATTCAAACTTGTGTCACATCTAAGAGTTTAGTATCGGTCACAGGCTTCTGGGTCATGATCTTAGGATTTATTGAAGGTATAAATTGCAGAATATAGTTTTAGAAGACAGTCATTTTGTTGAAAGAATGTGGCTGGGTTACTTACAGGTAGCCCACTGTGAACTTTGAACTGGGCCACATTCCAAACATTCTGGGATGGGCCACTATCTTTTGTAAAGTAAATACTTAAGCTTCTATAGAATTGTTTAACTTGGCATAAATCAATCAGCTTAGGACGAAAGGGTTTATAGAATATGTCAGTCACGGATTAGGTTATCCTTTGTTATGGGATTTTAAGATTATCATATGAAAAGGGTTTAAAGGGTTTAAGTTTTCATGGATTAAGGTTTCTAGTGGGTGGGGGATGCCCTTCCCACATCTGACTTTGTGTATAAAAGACCCATTGTAATTCCCAATAACACACATTTTTTTCTGCACTAGACTGGAGTCAAGCCTCTTTCTTTCTTTCTCTCTCTCTCTTTTTTCTTTTTCCCAATTGCCGATGCCATCTCCACCTTTGGGGTACCCTGAACCTGGCTGGAGCTGGTCTCCGGCAGACAAGTTCGATTCCACTGCTACTGCTGCTGCCACCTCCCCTGCAACTGTTCTGGGATAGAGGTGAGCTGCCGCCACAAGCCCAATATCCCTCAATAACTATTCAGAAAGATCTAGGCACTTCAGGGAAGAAAAGTGGGCATAAAAGAAATAGCAAACACTTGGAGGATAAGATGGAGGCTTTGGAGCATAACACATAGATCATGGCAAATGGCAAGCCACCTAATCTTTTTTT
>NW_007155997.1:0-351 GCF_000164805.1 Carlito syrichta | reverse complement strand
GGGGTACCCTGAACCTGGCTGGAGCTGGTCTTCGGCAGACAAGGTCGATTCCACTGCTACTGCTGCTGCCACCTCCACTACAACTGTTCTGGGATAGAGGTGAGCTGCCGCCACAAGCCCAATATCCCTCAATAACTATTCAGAAAGATCTAGGCACTTCAGGGAAGAACAGTGGGCATAAAAGAAATAGCAAACACTTGGAGGATAAGATGGAGGCTTTGGAGCATAACACAGAGATCATGGCAAATGGCAAGCCACCTAATCTTTTTTTTTCTTCTTTACCTCACCTGCTAGAAAGACCACAGACTCCCTGCCTCCAGTCATTTGAAGTTTGTAGGTCTCAGCTTCTCC
>NW_007155996.1:0-811 GCF_000164805.1 Carlito syrichta | reverse complement strand
CTGATTTATTGTAAAGACGAGATCTTATTAAGTTGCCCAGGTTGGTCTCGAACCTGCAGGCTTAGGCAGTCCACTCATTTCAGCCTCTCAAAATGTTGAGATTACAGGCTGAGTCACCAAGCCAGGTCATTCCCTTTCTTGTAGTATTATGATAATTGTTCAAAGTCCACTTATGAGTGAGAATATATAGTACTCTGTTCTTTATTTCAGTGATCAGTCACTGAGTACGATAGACTCCAATCCATCTAAGTTGCTGCAAAGTCCATATGTTTGTCCTTCTTTATGGCTGCATAATATTCCTTTGCATATATGTACTACATTCTTTTATACAGTCTAACTTCAATGAGCAGCAAGGTTGGTTCCATGTTTTTGCTATTGTGAATAGAGCTGCAATAAACATGTATGTGCAGGTACATTTTATTGATGGAAGCCTTCCATCATATTAAGGCAGTAGAATGTGCCATTTGAATGATACCTGGTCATATGTTTTTAAGATTCCTTCCCTGTGAAATGGGGCTCATCACCATTGTTTTATAGTTTATTTTCCTTCCCTTTCCTAGGGAAACCTTGTTTGCTTTCACAAAAACTACTTCATTATACTGAATCAAAAAATGACCTTGAGGGTATTTAAATTTTTCTAGAAGTTCCCTTTTTCTGCTCTTTATCTGGGTTCTCTTGGTCTATGTTGATAGAAAATATAAAAACAGCTTTGTCCTTGAGCTGTTCTTAGCTAGCTGGGCCTGGAGCTCCTGATCTCTTGGAAATATTCAACATGCATTGTTATTCAATTTTGCTAAACACTACCCATTCC
>NW_007155995.1:0-1028 GCF_000164805.1 Carlito syrichta | reverse complement strand
ACCTTCCAAGAGCTCTGCCAGAGACCTAGGATAACCGATCCCTTGCCTTATCCTATTCTTGGAAAAACAGAGGAACATTGAATGCAAATCTGGTCTGCATTCACCAGTGTCTGTCTGAGATATTATCTGAGCCCTGAGACTGAGTGCCTGGGGTTGTCAATTTTCTAAGTTCAGTAGAAGGGTCTGGTGGCTGTCATGCATTGAGAGTGTAATTTAACCAAAAGAAGAGACTTCAGGAGAAGCATCTGTAAAGCCCTTTGCACTTGAACACTATGAGGGAACTTGCAATTATTAGGATTCAAAAACCGAGGCCCACAGTGCCCCCTGCTACCCACTGGAGGAACGCTATCCCCCCAAGTATCATTAGCTCATAGAGATGCAGGGATAAAATGACTACCTACCTCTGAGCCTTTCATTCACGTCAAGCCCTTTGAACAGTGTTGTAGACGTTTCATCCCAACCACACATGCATAGTAACCCCACAGCAGCTCTATGCTTATGCCACAGCCTCTCCTCCAGTCTACTGATGAGAGAAGCAGCATCAGCATCTCCCAGAGTTCTCCCAGAATTCCCCCAGACAGTAGAGAGTGGAGTCAAGATTCCATCCAGGAGACTCAGCTCAAAGCCTGAACTTCCAGCCCCTCCTTGCTCTGCCCCTTCCCATGTTCCATCTCCTCTTCTCTCTTCATTACAGATTGCCTGGCCCTTCTTATCATATTCCTGTCTTCTGTAATCATGGACACTGCCATCCCTTCCCTCCTTCCATGGCAGGTAACCATGGAGTGTGTGTTGGTGGTAACACTGGGGAAATTCAACTGCCTGGTCATGCTACTCATGCCAGAACTCTCTCCTGACAATTTCTGGTCAGGATTTCATTAATGTCAGTTTAAGTCCCTTGAATTAGGCAACTGTCAAACTGGATACTGAAATCTTAATTTACATGTTTTGGGCCAGGTAGGGTGGCTCACACTAATAATCATTGCATTTAGGGAGTACAAGGAGACAGGATTGCCTGAGTCCAGGAATTC
>NW_007155994.1:0-342 GCF_000164805.1 Carlito syrichta | reverse complement strand
CCTTTGTGATGAGTGTCAGTGATTGGCCTTCCTCAGTGTTGGTTGCACCAGATACTGGCCATTCTTTGTGATTTTTATCCCAGTGACTTGCACTCCTCCATAATGGGTCCCACAGTGACTGGTCCTTCTCTGTTATCAGTGTCACAGTGAGAAGCTCTCCTCCGTGTGAGTGTCTCAATGACTAGTCTTGCTCTTTGAGGGGTATGCTCATGACTGGCCCCTCTCTGTGATGATGGTCTTTGTGACTGACCCTCCTATTTTATGGGTGCCCCAGTGACTGCCCCCTCTGATATAGGTGACCCATTGACTGGCCCTCTTCTGTGATGGGTCCCCAAGTAATTG
>NW_007155993.1:0-424 GCF_000164805.1 Carlito syrichta | reverse complement strand
ACTGAACTTCCTCTGTGATATGTACCCTAGTGTCTGACCCTCTTATGTGATAGCTGCCCTCGTGACTGACCCTACTCTGTGAAGATTGCCTCAGTTACTGACTCTCTTCTGTGTTGGGATGCCATAGACTGGGTCTCCACTGTGATCAGGAACCCTGTGATTGTCGCTCCTCTGTGATGGATGCTTCAGTGAATGTCGCTTCTCTGTGTTTGGTGCCTCATTGCTTGGTCCCCCACTGTGATCAGTGCTTCAGTGACTGGCCCTCATCTGTGATGGGTAGTCCAGTGATTGGCCCCCTCTTATAGGTGCCCCAGTGAGTTTCACTCCTCTGGGATTGGTGTTGCAGTGACTGATTGTCCTTGCAATTAATGCCCCAGTGACACAGTCTCCTCTATAATTGGTGTTCCAGTGACTGGACCCCTCT
>NW_007155992.1:77457-78274 GCF_000164805.1 Carlito syrichta | reverse complement strand
TTGTATGATCTTTGTTTAGGAACAGAATCAAAACCAGCTGCTACCCCGCGCTCTTCTGGAGGAGGAGGTGGAGGTGGTGGGAAACGAAGTGGCAAGAAAGATGATTCTCACTGGTGGTCCCGATTCCAGAAGGTTTGGTTCCACACAGCGTGTTGATCTTGAGGTTATAGCGGTGGCCCCGGGAAAGGTCGGGAGGCCTTGTTAGTGTTGGGAGACATGTGTGTCTCACAGAATGTAGGTCCTGCTATGGAATTTCATCTTCACAGCCACTTTCTCATTTGCCCAGGGTGACTTTCCATGGGACGACAAGGATTTCAGGATGTACTTCCTCTGGACTGCTCTGTTCTGGGGTGGAGTCATGTTTTACTTCCTGTTCAGGAGCTCTGGGAGAGAAATTACGTGGAAGGACTTTGTCAATAACTATCTTTCTAAAGGAGTAGTAAGTATTTTATGGGATTGGTGGCTATTGTGGTTCAAAGGTAAAATTCAGTAGATTAGACCAGCAAAGTGGTAAATTTTAGGTAGCCTGACCTGTCTGTTTTAAAGTTATTATTTTCAGCTGGGTATAGTTGGTCATGCCTATCGTCCCAGCACTTTGGAAAGTAGAGGCGAGAGAATTGCCTGAGCCCAGGGGTTCAAGACCAGCCTAGGCAACTTGGTGAGATCTTGTCTTTACAATCAATTAAAAAAATTAGCTGGGCGTGGGCTCACGCCTGTAGTCCCAGCACTTTGGGAGGCAGAAGCTAGAGGATTGCCTGAGCTCATGGGTTTGAGACCAGCCTGACACTTGATGAGACCTCGTCTCTAAAAAAAAAAA
>NW_007155992.1:72432-76321 GCF_000164805.1 Carlito syrichta | reverse complement strand
ACTGCCTTCAAAAACAGCTTCTCCTCTATTCTGGCTCCTCTGAAATTTCTCTGGGGTGCCTTTGCTTTTTGTTTGTCACTCATATCTTCCAGACTTGCTGACAAAACAGGTGAAGGGAAAATAAGCATATTCCAAAGCACTCATGCTCCTGAATCAGTTACAATCCTTGGAATGAGGTGTTTTAAAGTGTTGTTATGAACCTGTATAATTAGGAGATTCAATGTTTGTCACTTACAGAGTGACAAACATTAAAAAGTCTCATATTGTCAGGTAGTGGCGAAAATATAAAGCAAGAGGAATGTTTTGCTGATGGGAATGTGAATTGGGGAGCCATTTTGGAGAGAAATTTGACAATATCTAGGAAAGTTGAAGATACAGATATCCCAAAGCCCCTGCCTTAGTGGACCTAGCTACAGATACGCATCCTGGGGCAATTTTTGAAGATGTACCCAAGAAGCTATATACAGGGGTGTTCATAACAGCATTGCCTGTGATAGTGAAAATTTTGTAGCAGCCTAACTGTCAATTTACAGGAGAATGGAGAAATGGCCTGAGTGTGCTATAAAAAGGAACTGAAATGTCAGTTTAGGTGAACCTCACTACTGTGGTATTGGGAGTAAAAAAAAAAAAAAATTGTAGAAGAATATATACAAAACAAGACTATCTTTAAAGTTTAAAAACAGGCAAAAGTGAATGTGCATATTGTGTGGAGTTACAATTAAGTGTAGTGCAAAGTATTAGGATGTGGTTTGGACAGTTTAGCCCCTACATGAGAACACGGTCCCCCTTCGGGATGGGGCATGCCTGGGAGCTTCCATGTTGGCAGAGGTGGGAACATGGGGTGTCCTTACCTGATACTTTATTCTTTTTTTTTAAAATTATTATTATTTTAAAAGATGTGGGGTACAATTCAGGGTTAGGTACATAAGTGGTCATTGTGCAGGAAAAGTTTGGGTACTCTTTTTTTTTTTAAAGGTTAAGAAAGAAAAGTTTATTTAAAAGTAAATTAAAGAGAGAAAGAGAAGAAAGAGAGAAGATTCACCTCCCCAAGGTGGGGGAGGGGGACCAAAGCCAGGAAGCACGGTGACAGCCATAGCTCAAAAAGCACATGGCCACACCAGACTCTAGCAAGGCAATAGCCGCCGGTTGCTTGTGGTTGAGTCCTTTTAACCATTCCCCTTGACGGGGAAGATCATTAAGGTGATTGGGTGGTGGTCTGCTTCCACGTCATTACAAAGGGGCAGACAAACGCAGGTGCGGATCAGGTGATGGACAGCAGGCAGATGGGTGGGTTAGTCACATGATTGCTGCCATGGTGGGGCTTAACTGCCTCAAGTAGTTCACAGAGGGTTGATTAGTTTACCCCCTCCCCGGGAGGGGGTGTTCCTGCTTTGACCAAAGGTGGGGTGGTCATATTATTACTTTTGTGACTTTGGCCGGCCAAAGGGTGACCTTTGACCTTTGGCCTTCACAAGGAACCTAAAAGTTTACTAGAGATTATTATGCTGAACCATGAGTGGTTTGGCTGTCCTGGTCTTGCATCTGAAGGGGATTTGCCTAGAGGGGATGGGATAGGCTGCTGTTTGTCCTGCAGAAGAATGTCTGAATGCTTTCTAATGGTTACACTGAGGCAAAAAGACTAAACCAAGAATAAACTAAGTTTCTTCTAGGTTTCTATAGGTACCTTTCGAGAGAGATCCCACTTATGAAAGGGACAGCTGTCACCTGCCTTGCCAGGAATGATGACAGGGAAGGATGGAAATTCCCATGATCCTCATCGTTCACTGGACCCAGGGCCAACCCAAGCCAGTAGTAACACCAGAATGTCTTCACGCTATCCTGCCCATCAAAGAGGCTATTTCAGGAAAAAATGAGCCAGTCCAGACCCATTTCTCTTCTTAACAAGCTTATATAGCTCAAGAGCTGCCTCCTCACCTCCCCACCATGACCTCCTTCCACGTTGTTCAGTTGCCTTTTGCTGCATGATAAACTACCCCATGCTCCATGGCTTACCATAACATGTTACTATTGCTCACGATTCTGTGGTTTGATTGGACTCTTAGGGGCATTCCCATTCTCCAGGTCAGCATTTTAGTAACGGAGCTGGTATTTGATCTCTACTTGTCCTTTTCCAGTGCTATATTATATTATAATATTATATTCAGTGCTTTATAGCATAGATAGATTTTTTTAAAATAGTTAAGCTTTTTCCTATACTTTATCCATTTGCCTGCCTTGGTGTTCATTCTCTTCAGAAAGAGCAAAAAAAAGCTTTTTCAATATCTCTCAGTAGAAATCACACCCTCTCCTCCAGGAAACCCCTTAACAGAGTTAACATTCTATTTCCCATTCCTTCTTCAAATGACATCTTAAAGTAACTTGTCGTAAAACATTTCTCAAATCTTTTTTTTTTGTCTTACCCATTTTTCCCTGGTATCCCAAATGTTTACATTGGGTGAGAGGAGGAGCTCCACCAGACTGGTTCCGCTTGGACTTTTTGAGTTGGGGTCCCACTCTGTCACCTAGACTGGAGTGCAGTAGCATGATCATGGCTCACCATAGCCTTGACCTCCTGGGCTCAGGAGATCCTTCCACCACAGCCTTCCAAGTAGTTGACCCTATAGGCACACACCACCATGCATGGCTAATTTTCTTTATTATTATTATTATTATGTAGAGATGAGGACTTGCTATGTTGCCTAGGCTTGTCTCCAATTCCTGGTCTGAAGGGATCCTCCAACCTTGGACTCTCAGACTGTTGGGTTGCAGGCATGAGCCACTGTGCCAGCCTCCTTATTGGACTTTGATAGTCTAAGTCTTTTGGTCTTCCTTGAGAAGTCTCTACAAATATGAGAATGTGCCTCTTCCTAATAACTCTCTTCCCACTCCACATATACATTTTTGAGGGTAAACAATCAGAGACGGTAGATTCTAAACTCATGGAGGATCCCCTTCAGCAGATTTCCCCTCCCCCAACGGAGAGCGTGCCTCACTGTGCAGACCAAGAACTGTTCCTCTTTGTTCATTCTGTTTCTAGGCCTTGCCCAGGAACCTATTCATGTTTTAATGTATACGTTTAAAGAATCAGACCCATTGTAGTGTCTTTCCAACGTTAGAAGGTATAACCCTGATGGCTACTCTTTGGCTATCTAAAATCCAGACAGAAGCACTGATTGTTAGTTTGCCTTTACTTTGAACAAAAGCAGATTCTTGGAGAATAGTCATTATAAGCAGAAGATAAGCAGTTTAATGAATTATTTTCTCTGTCCAGAGCATACCCTAGAGGGGCTGGGAGGAGAAGGTGTTTTTCTTTAAAAAAAATTTTTTAAATTTTTCTTTTAAAGATGTGGGGTACAATTCAGGATTGAGTATATAAGTGGTCATCGTAGAGGTAAAGTTTGGATCTCCCTTTTCTCCATTTTGCCTGGTTTGAGTTCAGGTACCCTTACTGATGTTGTGCCCCCCCCCCCCCCCCGCAGTACCGCGCTCCTGCCAATCCCTTTCTCATAGTATTATGCTAAATGTTCAGGGTTCACTAATGAGTGAGAACCTATGATACTCTGTTCTTTGTTCCTGTGATAGATCACTGTGATAGACTCTAAATCCATCCAAGTTGCTGTGAAGTCCCTATGTTTGTCGTTTTTCTTTCTCCATGTATAACCTCAATATTTATGAAGGCCATTCACTGTGACCATTTTTTCCTCCAGTGGAAGAAAGTAATCTGAGGAAAAATGTGCCACATACCTGGATAGTAGTCAAATGTATCTTTAGAGCCTATTTTCTGCCCACCATTGTGCATCATTGCTTTCTGTCTTTTTTTTTTAATAATCAATATTTTTATTATGATATTGTGGGGTACAGTTAAGGGTTAGGTATACAAATACGTTTC
>NW_007155992.1:72174-72412 GCF_000164805.1 Carlito syrichta | reverse complement strand
TTTCCCACTACTGTCAGTCATTTTCTTATAGTATTACATTGGATGTTCAAGGTCCACTATATGAGTGAGAACATGTGATACTAGGATCTTTGTTTCTATGAGAGGTCACTCAGTATTATAGACTCTAGTTCCATCCAGTGCTGTGAAATTCATGATTTTGTTCTTTTTTATGGCTGCGTAGTATTCCATTGTGTATATGTACCATATTTTTTAAATCCAGTCCTCTTTTGATGGGCAG